>NW_028289140.1:0-158982 GCF_059628265.1 Tinamus guttatus
CCCATCTTTTGTTATTCCACTGAGGTTTAACATACTAACTCTGAAATACTTGTAGAAAAGAAAGGTTATTCAAGCTGTGATACCATCAGTAACTCCGCAGATTACCTTCCTGCCATTTATAATCAATTTTCCTTTCATTTTCCTGTTTTAGTCTGACCATACAGGAATTCTTTTGTGTCAGTATTTCAGTTTTGCAAGAAAGACTAATCCTGTATGTAGTTGACATAGTGTTGAAAGAAGTTTTCTTGGCTTTTGACTTTTTAAACCCATTAACAATCTTCATTTTCCCAGCACTATACACTTTTGCAAATGTTTCCATTAAATATATTTCCAATATTAATAAAATAACAAACTCTTTATTATCCTTCTGCTTATAACTTGATGTCTTAACATCAAAATAATCTCTCTAATAAAATTATACATAGTATTTAACTATATGAATCAAAGTTGTCATGTGCATGAGCCTAGTAACAAAACTAGACATGAGTGTAGATGTTTCTACAATCTTATTTGGAGTTTTAATGTCTTTTTGGAGCCATAGAGTAGTAAATAATTTACAAGCTAATGGCCTCCCCCTCTCCCTACTAACCACAGTTTAAACTGGTAACGTTTCACCTGGTCTGGATTTGTAAAACTTTTGGCGTGAAGAAGATTTTACCTGTCTTTCTGAGTGTTTGTGTGTGTTCCTGTAGAAGATGACACCTTAATAAAACAGTTTCTGATATAATCTTTGTCTTATGACAGTTATCATGTGGTTAATCAGAAATAAAATGAGAAAGGTCTGTACAAAGATCTTGACACAGCAGAAGGCTGAACCTTCCCAAACCCGTCTCAAAGGGGCTCTCCCTGCAGGAGGAATCCCGTGTCCACTGCAGTAGCCTTGTCCTTGCTGTAGCATTTCCACTTCTGGGACTCACCCCCCAGCTGCTGGGAGTCTATGGACAGAGGGAAGCAAAGCACAGGACAAAACCAAGCAGGTTTCTGTCCTCCTCTTCCATGTCATCCTCTTACGGAGGAAACAGCTCTTGGAACCCCCACTCCAGGCTGTAAAAAAATCTTGATGCGGATTCTGGAAAGGGGGGGATACTCAGGTCCACATTTAGAAGGCACCTACCTATGTGCCCTGGTTGATGTTTGTGAGTCTATAGGACTTAGAACTCTTTTTTTCTTCACTCTGAGGCATACACTTTTTTCTACGCTTCTAGTTCAGTGCCAGAATTTCATTTCTGTGGATATTTCTGCACAGCAGGGCATTCTCCCTCCTCACCCCCTCACTCTCCTAAGTTTGGTGATGAAACTGTAGGAGCTTGTAATTTACTGTTTATATTTGGAAAAAACAGCTTAAAACTAAAGCAAGTGGGTTTTGTTTTTGTTTTTTGAGGAGAATTGTTCCTTGTGGGTAGAGGATAGTGGAGATAAAATTTACTTGCTATGTAGTAACTTACTAGATATGGTCCTAAAAACTGCAATTAGTAATTCTGTAGTAGAAACCAACCTGATCCAGCAGGTGATGGGGAGGGTAACATGCAGGAGAGTAAGCATATACATAATTTGACAAATGTACTTAAAATTGCATATTGCTGAGCTGTGGCATTTATACCCAATTGCCTGCTTGGAATTAAGAAAATAAGACCTGCTGTCCTACAGCTTCTTTCAGTCTGCTCCCATGAGACCATCCCTCTTTGGTTACAAATTTCTGCCTAAATCTCACTGACCCATTGCCTGGATCTGCAATTGGATTTACTTGGATCTGTAGCTGCTGAAAATGTTCCTTGCAGAAAAGAAACCCAAAGACCACAGGGTGCGAACACCCATCTTTCCTAAGCTGCCACCTACCGCTGATCTATACACTACTTTTTTTAATGCATTGATACATATAACATATAACGTGAAAAGAAGAGGGGAAAAAAGCCATTAATATTCTTAAAGATAATGCCCTTGCTTGTGGCATACTGACAGTGTGGAGCTGTAAAACAGGTATAGGAATGAACTCTTACGATACTATACAAAGATACTAAGGATCTAGAATAGCCAATTGTGTATACAACATCACCTGTACTAGCAGTACAGGGATTATACCAACTGTCTTCTGGCTCGGAAAACATGGAAGGAAATCCAAACCTGTATAAAGGATCTGGAAAGAGCCTGATTATATTTTTTTTCCCTGTATCTTTTTAGAACAAGATAGTCCTGAAAAGCATGGCAAAATGAGAAATTTTTCTTGTGTTGTAACATGGGCTAGTCCCAGCACTACACATAGAAGTAGTAGTTACACAGATACAATATGATATTTAAACATTTTGTGCTTAATGTACTCCTCACATCTTTATCTTCTGATTGTGGCAATGTTCTCAGCAGCTGTGGTAAACCCAAAGTAACGGTAACACACATCATCCATGAGGTATGGTCTAACTAACTCATGCATCCAGTATTCCAGTGTAAAAAAAAAAGGCATTTCCTTTCATCCCCCTTTACAAATATAGTATCCCCTTGCGTTAGCTATCTAAGTGCCAGTTGTGTTTTGCCATATGCAGACCTGCACCTACTCATGCTCCTTGAATATCAACTAAACACACTGCAACTCTGTGTTCTGCTTCGTAAATTTCCTGTTCTCTCCTGTTGTGATGTACCCAGTAGGAATCTGTTGAGGAAGAGACTTGCTCCCACACTGAGCAGCAGGAGAAGGGTAAGGGAGAAGTAGGGGTAGTTTAGTTCAGACACATCTTGACTCTCTTTGCATAATACACTGTAGCAATACAAAACCAAATCATTTCCAAGTCAAACACAGTACCCTTTTATCACTGCTTTAGCTATTTCCTGCCCCCCTGACAAGATAAGGCATATTAGAAGGGCACATTTGAGTTGCTGCTGGCCTCTGCTGTAAAACAGGGACCTACTCTTCACCATTTCCTAAGCCTGGAGACACTAGGTGAGAACTTGAGGTCAGTGATATAATTTTTTTACATGGATAAAGTAACTCTGGACTATGTTTTCACTACTGATGTGAAAACATGGTAGTTTCACAATTTTCAAGGAAAGCTATCCCCTCATCTCTGGCAAAAGTCTAGGTACTGGGTCGTTTGGACACTGATCAAATGTCCAGATCAGATGAGATGCTGTTGTCTGCACCATTAGCTAGAGCATGCCTTAACATGCTAGCCCTATATGCCAGAAAGGTTTTCCTGATGGTCTAGATACAATGCAGAGTGCAGGCTTGATGATATGGAATTATTGCAAGGAGGCCACTGTGAACTGAGAAAGCTACAGTATGGCCAGCATGGTTGGGGAAAAGCAAAGAGAAAGCTGGGAAAATATATATATATATATATTTTACATTGTCAGTGCATTTTTATATGGAACAACTCTAAGGGGCTCTTTTTCAGTAGGCCTAGCTAAGGATGGGCTGCCTTCTGTATCCTGGAGTCTCTGGGTGCTGCCCGTGGTTTGTAGTCTTCTCCAGATCCAAGATCTACTGTGTCGTGATAGTTTGTAAATTCCTGAGGTAATGGAAACTCTTCTGTTGATGAGTGAGTCCTGTGTCCAAACACCCTCTCTTGCAGCTCGGCAATGTCGTTTCTGATGTCTGCCATCATTAGCAACAGGAAGTCAAATGAGCCTGGTGGGCCCTGCAGTCACAAAGCAGGGTCATTAGTAATGTTGTACTTAACTCATAATTTTCAATTCAGTAAAACATTGCTTCATATTGGTTGCCTGAAGTAAAAGACCTCTCCTTGAGTGAACCTGCTGAGGAAACAATCTTCAGAAGGCAAATGTTTTCAGCAGACAGAGATAAAATACATAGCTCTTCTGTTACTAAACACTTCCTTCACTGTATCTTTTCCCTAGCAGCATTTTAATAGCCCCCTGGAAAACAGGAGGTAAATCACGTAAAATATTTCTTTTTAGCTGGCTTCACAGTGAAATACGGTGTTCAATACTGGGATCACCCTGAGGCCCACCTTGTTAAATATCCATTCCAGCAATGAGAAAACACTGTAAGAAGGAAAAAATTAAACAATTTCACTTGAAAATAGGCTGTGAATTTCCACGGTTCTCCAGCTGACTTGTTTAAAGCCAATACCTTACCAAGACCCCAGAGAGAGACTAAGGGCAGGTTTGAAAGGTTCCAGGTTTCAGGCTACCAGTGACAGCGCTGGGTAGACAGTACGAACTTGCACTTTGCATAGGATCTCATGCCTCTGCCTTCTGATCGTGTCCCACCACTGTTGCAGGGCCGAGACACACTTATTCCCTTCAGTGTGACACCCTGCAAGGGAGGAGATACGTAGGCAAATGGATTTGATGAAAACAGGATACTTACAGGTACCCCTTTTGGTCCTGGTGCTCCTCGCTCCCCCTGTAATCAATACCACCGCAGTTAGTTTGCTGCGACTGAAGGAAACAGAGAAAGCACAGCTTGCCCTCGCAGACACTCTTACTGCCCCCAGGCCAAGAGTCTTCAGCTTACACTAACTCTGCTTGCTAAGAAAAAGACCTTGAAAGTAGTCCCCGGTCTCTCAGTTTTACAGACATCTCTCACATTGAACGCCATCGTCCTGCAGTGCATTTTAGGGGAATGAGAGCCAGGACTTTCATGGCCAAACTTTTTGTAAGTGGGTGTCTTGACTCCCTTTGTTTTTTTGTTTTGTTTTGTTTTTCCCCAGCTGCATTTCTGAGGCATTTTTATATATCCTTCATGTCTGAAACCCCTGCCCTGGCAAACTGCAGAACTCAGGTATACGGGCACTGCAAAACATATGCCTTGACCAAGCTCTGACTGTTCTCAACTTCATGTAAGACTTGACCATTTTATCTGATCAAAATAGATAACAGATGTCTCTTTGAATGAAACAGAGACAAAATCCAGAGTACTGACACTTTTGCTCTCTGTGCTTTACAGTCATGGGGAAATAAAGATTATCTTCATGGACAAAATGCATTTTCTTTGCTAACAGGATTTAAGACTTGGCCCAACATCAGCACTAGTGTTTGCAGAAGTCTGAAGCAATAAAGCTACTATTATAAATAACTCCGCTACAATTACATGATGCATTACACCTGCTGGAAAAATGCTAAGTAAACAGGCAATGTTGAGATTTTGCAGCCCTACTCTGGTGGGCCATTCTGAGGACAATGAGTGAAAACACAAAGAAAAAGTAAATCAGGAACAAATACACTAGGAGGAACATAGGAAATTGGCACTGACTCTAGGGGAAACAGAGTTGAACACTTCTGATTTTCGCCTAGACAGTAATGAGCCGCAGGTAATGGGAATTTGCAAGACAGCAATCTAAGGAAATAGGCTGAAGCATCAAATTGTTCACGGAAAAGCCAAAAGATCTGTGCAGAAAGGAAAGAGGCCTGCTTGGCAGATATCCTGTCAGGGCTATTTGCAAGACTTGAGGAATAGGAAGTACCAAATAGCAGAAGGAAGACATGAAGCGAGGACGCAACAGGACATTTTCAGCATAGCAAAAGAAATGAAAAATAGTAAAAGGGAATGATGGCAAATATGTTGTGCGTCTCTCTAGTGACCCTGTACTTCACATCCACATGCATCCCCATTGTGGAAAACAGTACCTCTCCTCACCTTGCTACCATCTCTCCCTGGGGCTCCCGGAGGGCCCTGCAAGAGAAAGAAAAGTGTTCACAAGAATGTGACATTGTGGAGCTCAGCCCAAATATGCAATGCATAACAGGAAGGGAGAATACTGACCACAGGGCCTCGTCTGCCCTGCTTAATATGGGATATATCTGGAGATGGTCCCATAGGTCCCATTGATCCCCGAGGGCCTGGCTGTCCAGGAGGTCCAGGAGGCCCAGGAACTCCTTGACTCCCTTTTGGTCCTGGAGCCCCTGCAATCAACAGCAAAGGTTACCTGCCAGGTAAAGCATTCAGGACACTTCATCAATGCAAGCTATGGGGATTGATGACTTTACTGAACCATCTAATGGTCTGGTCACCCCCAAACCACAAATCTGTAACAACACAAACAACACAGCAGTCATTTGAGACAACATCGCTCCCTGCCACAGGGACTGCATGACATCTCCAAAAGCAATTGAACCTGGTGTAATGAAGAAGCCAAAAGTAACACTGCCCTGGTTAGGTGTACAGACTGGGAATGAAAAGCAGAAGGGCCTCATTTTCACATAGAGAAGAATAGAGCAAAGGAACTCATCTCACATGAGAAATATCTCTTGCAAAGAGAAAGCTTCAGAGAACTTGTGGAAAAGATGAGTCAAAGACCTTTGCACATGTCTGGCACAAAAACAGTGCTTCTTGATCAGGGACTGTGCTTCTATTCTGCACAGTACAGGAGCTAATGTAGAGCACTGTTCTGTTTTGCTTCATATCATTTGCAGCTTCTATTGGTTCATCAGAGAACGCTACATTTGGGAAGCATTCAGTCAACAAAGTATGTTTAGATCAAGCGAAATTCTATGAAAAACAAAACAGAAATTCAGGGACCTGAAACAGCATTTGCACAAAACAAAACCCCTTAAGATGTCAGTACCTGAGCTGCTTTGTAATTAGAGGGGAAAACATTTTTACTTCATACGTAAGACAAACAAATAACACAGGAAATGAAAGACAAAGAGTAAAGACTGTTCAGGAGGACAGAATCATTATGGCAAGGATTTTCAGAAGGAGTACAAGCAAGTTCAAGGATGAACCTCTCTGACTCCTCTTGAAGACTCGGCATGACGAGGAGGAGGAAGCGCCCAGCACAGATGATTTTCAGGCAGAAAGGATAATTCTACAGTACCTTGGACAGCTCATGTCAGGGGAAACCAGATGGGAGCCATGCAGGACAGGCCTGCGTTAGACAGATTGCAAGGTGCTGCACTGTGCGCTTCAGAGCCTGACGCAGAATCTCTAACCACACTGGCCTTGCCCTTATGATCTACTGTCGACTGAAGATACTTATCCTCCAAGAAAATGAGACAGAGACTCAAAAAAGCAAAGCAGTACTGCAAAAGTGGGAATAAATGGGGATCAGTTCAGTAGATAGTAAATCAAACCTGAAAAGGAATATCAGCTAGTCCTCCCTGAGAATATTCCTGAAACCCAGAACATTCCTCGGATTCAATGCTAACCTGAAATCACTTCCTTCAACAAAGTTGCAAGTCTTTTAACATCTCTGGCCTTAGGTTGCAGAATGGCTGTCTTAAGTTAAAGCTTTAGGAATTATGTGCTTTTCTGATTGCTTTCAATCTATACCTAAGCAAAGTGCAAAAGGTGTGAATGGAGTTTTCTTTTCAGATTCTTTCGAATCTGAACACAATATAAAATAAAACAAAATAAAATAAAAACTTGCAAAAGCAGATGAGGAAAAGTAAAATGATTGGCACAAACCCCTGCAAACCAAGAGCACTTTTTTCTGCTCTACTAATGGCAGTGAGCTAAAGTCATAGGGATTCCTGAAATGAAATGCAGATTGCTTAAGACATATAAAACATTTTTAAAAAAGAGAGAGAAATAATAGCTGGAGCAGCTGAGATATCCCAGAGAGGAGGAAATATAAAGCATACAGGACAAACACAATTTGCATACAAAGAAATACCTGGAGACTAAGAAAAAAATGACAGTTGGCAGAAGCCGACCATAACAACTAGACAATTTTTCTTTCATAAATTAAGTACAGATACAAATATAATAAAGTATGAAAGACATGAAATTCTGTCACAATGAAAGATTGAAACATATTTGTATTTACCCTCACATCTCTCCAGTCTCTGTCTTACCTGGAGGGCCTCGTTGGCCAGGCTGCCCTGGAGGGCCAGGGATATATGCATTTGATGCAAGCACTTTTTCACCAGTAATTTGCTTGCTAAGATCAGCAGCATTATTTGGTAGCAAAGCAACCTGCAGAAAACAAAGAGCACTGTAAGCCCTCTTATTCAGTTGACTAAATTACATTCCTCATTAAGCTTTCATGTGGACAAATATTTAAATACTGTAGAAATATATAAAATCCTTTTAGTATACATGGTTATACCAACACAGCTTTAAGGGGCCTGGTCGGGACTGTAGTTCATACTACATCAAACTATGTAATGCAAAGAGGAAAAAAAAAAGGGGGAAAAAGAAAAGAAAAAAGAAAAGCAGTCATGTTTCCTGATCCTAGCAAAGGATCAAAGTTCAGCAGCTGTAGCCATGGGCACGCTACTGGAGAATAGCTTTTTTGCATCTGAATTGCTCCACAAAGGTTCCGAGCTTTGTAGAAAAGAACAACCAGAAGTTATTGCTCTTATTCTAGAAGACAGTGAGGACAGAGGAAGGGATATACAGCATGTCTGAAAATCATGTTGCAGTAGCTGAACAACCCCAGAGCCTTGGAGGTGTACTCCTGTAGTGCCAATGCTACAGAGTACTGTACCTTCCTTTAGGTCACCTTCGCTCTCCACCCCATCCCCTGTGGTTTAACTCTCATTGATTCTAGTTCCTTGCCAGTAAACCCCTGAAAACTATCTCATGTCATAACAAAAGCACCTGCTATAGCTGTTCTTTTTTTTTTTTTTTTTCCTCCATTTGATTCTCTGGTGGGGAATCTCAGGTAAGCTAATTAGCCACAAGAGGGATTCTTATCCCTTCGGTTGATAGGGAGTTGAAGGCTCAGAGCAAAACTTTAATACTCCCCTTTCCCTTAGACTATGTCATCTCAGGCACATTAATCTCATTTAGAAACTCCTGCTTGATTAAAATGTATTTTAGAAGACAATCAGGATACTGAATTTAATCACACCTATTTAAAATGATTGATTTATATAAAAATCTTTCTCTTTTGAACAATGTTTTCCTCCTAAACTGCAAACTCTTTGGGAAAGACTTTGGCTCCCTTGAGAGCCTTGGGTCTGGTGGACAGTGGAGGCCATTTATCTATGTAAACAAGGGCCACATATTCAAATCTAATATCTATCGTAGAAGTTTTATGGCTCACTTTTCTGTCTAACTCTCACAGGATGAATGCTCTGGCATGTACAAGAGGGTAATTTAAGTGACCCACTGAGAGAAATATAATTTTGTAGACCATACTATTCAACCAAACAGATGTCTGGATCTGCTCTGCAGAAAAATACCAAGGCAAAAGCAAGTGAGAAATAGAATGATTTGAAATGCCATAACCCATTAAACATCAGGCCTGATTACCCAGATTGAATACATTCAATAATAAATGTATCTAGAGACATGCTGCAAACCTTTAATCTCCCCAGACTTAGTGCAGGGGAAATGACAAGCCAAGAGGTGGCTCTACAGCCAGAAAATATTATTAGTGGTGAATGGTCACACATAGAGTTGGGAATCTTATCCTGCAGATAGAGTTGAAGAAATATTTCTGCAATATCAGGGTAAATCTATCCCTGGGACAGTTTTGTTGCTGCTCTGAATGAATTGGTTCACTGCATAATTCCATGCACAGTTTTCATGGGAGTACTGCATACTGCTGTCTGATACTGCTTTTAGTTACTTATTTGGAATTCCCTGCACTGGACTGTTCTCAAAACTCCTTTTTTTTTTTTTTTCCCTGTAATTGTTTGGTATACACCCACACAATATTTGAGGTTAGAAGGGAACTTTGGAGATCATCTAGTCTAACCTCTCTGCCTCCAGTGCAAATCTAATGTTTGTAAAGTAGAGGCAAAATAATAACGGTGTGTAGTTGCAAAACATAGAGCGATCTTTTCTCAGCAGATGATCTATCAGTTAAAAAATGGACTTTCTAGGGCCTATCAGTTAAAAAATGGACTTTCTAGGGCAGTCAGTGCTGTTTGTGCTTTTTGCAGTTTTGGACTGCATGTACAGAGAGTTTTAAAGGAAGCAAAAATAAGAAAAAATGCTGGAAATGCTGAAGCAGTTCCTGGTGACATTTCTGAAACACATGGTTTGATTTTTCAGACTAGAATTCAAAACGTGATGACAGGAATACAAAGATTTATCATCCATTTATGACTCAGGCTTTGGAGGGCATTGATGTTCCAAATTACTGAACTACAGACAATGTACATGACATGTTTTCAGTCTTACAGGAATTTGGTAGATTCACTGCAACCCTCCTTCGAAATCGGAGTAGGATGAGGCCAGTGCTTCAAGGAAGCCCCCCAAAGTGTTTCTTATGTCATGTGGTTACTCCTACAAGCCTGTCCACAAAGAATCACAGAAACACAGAATGGCTGTGGTTGGAAGGGACGTCTAGATACCACCTAGTCCAGCCCCACACTCATTACTCTGGGTTGTGTCTTTTATGTCATCATCTTTGGTTTTCCAAAGAAAAACAATTGCTTAATTTACTGATGATTCTGCAGCTTTCAGAGAAAACATACCAGCCACTGCACCACAGATTGAGAAGTGGGGATGCTGAGGCTAAAGGGCTACCCCATGGCTAACAACATGCCCTAGGATGAAAATAATATTCAGTAACTGAGAGCTCTCGCAGCCACATTGCCTGGGGACAGCACAAGAAGGCCAGCCAGCCAGCTCCAGCCAGAGTACTACGACAGCACATTTCCCTGGGCTGCATTCAGACTGTCTGGAGTGGGGTCCTGATCTGGGAATTTATTAGTAACCCTGCTGATAAATAAATGCTACTTACTTATAGTCCCTGTCGTGAATAATGCTTCAGATTATGCTGCAAATGGCCAGGCTGGAGTAGAAAGATGCATTTAGTGGCAAAGACTCAGCATGAATATGATTTAAAAGTGTATTCTGCTGCTTGAATAAGATATTGACTTGTTCCTGCCAGCAAGGCTATTCTAACAAATAATTTAGTGAGTCAAAAATATCAAATAGCTGTTGTGAAAGCATCTACACATGCTTCCCCACTGAGTCAACTGGATTTGAGACATACTCTGCAAGTGCCAGAATACCCAGGCTCTGGTCTAGCTCACTACTTTTTTATATCTCATGGCCAACAAATGGCTGCCGCAAACACTGGGGCCAAACCACATGTTTTTGATGTTAAGTCAAATCATCTTGGAGACTGGCTATATTCATTGGCTTGATTTCTATTTCACCTTTTAGCTGAACCAGGATCTTGGTCAACAGTGACCTTATCTTTCTCTATCCAGACCTTCAAATCTTAATAGTACTTGGAAAATACTTTTTTCCATGTGCGTGCAAATATTTGTGAGAGTAAGTTTTAAAGGAAGACAGTGATGGAAACTTGACCTCCCATGTTCAATGTTGCGTGCTGCATCTACAGTTTTGGCAGTTTCAGGGAAATCTGTGGCCTAGGTGATTCAGACAATGTTTCATAGGAGTGATGCCAGGTGGATTTCTAATTAAGAATCATATGAGCAGAAGCCTCCAAAAATCCTCCAGTTCCAAATGCTGAACTCACTACTTGATTTTTGTTTAATTGTTGGCTCTGCAAGCATGTCAGTTATCCTTTCCCTAGTTTTACAAATTTTCAGACTTTTTCCTGAAAGGCTTGAGATCAGCTTAGCCCAAACACTCCTCTAGCATGTCATGAGGACAATTCATCCCACTAGATAATTCCTGCAAAGAGACTTTCTGCTTTCTGATCCTATAACTAATGTCTCCTAGAACTGGAATATATGATATAATCCTTTGAAAAGTACTAGTGCCATCACTTCTGTCTTTTAATCCAGCAGCTAGTGCACACTCCAGAGGCAGTACAGATTTGAGTTCAAACCTCTATTTGCCTGAGGGGACTACCACTTCCAGAAACATACACCAAGTTCCAGTCACAGCATCTTCTGTAGTGGATCCCTCTCAAACTCTTCTGCTAAGCTTGCACTAATTCAGTCCATAAGTTTCCACGAATTCTTGCACAAACTCTGAATCCAGATTCCTCCTTGGAGGTCAGTGCAAGCTACTCAGCCTCACTTAGTGCACCTGATAGACTGAGTCTTAAAAGTATGGATTCTTTTGTAAGACTTGTGGTGTCCACTAGCATGATACATTTGAAAACCAGAACTTCCATCATACATGGAATTCTGTCCTTCCACATTTGTCTTCACAGGGTTTCAGAAAGCAAACATGATATTTTGAGATTTTTGAGATAAAAAGTATTCCAAAATTTCAATGTATCTCATTTTAATGAGATTCTTTCTTCCTAATAAAAATGCATTGAATGAATAGTATTAAATGCAGCAAGTGATATAGAAAATTGTGCATTGACATAGTGAAGGTAAGTGAACATCCTAGGTGAAATGATTACAGCCAGTAATTGCCTAGAAACATCCCACAGAACATTTCCACTCTAGTGACTCTAATGTTCTGAAGAAGATATCACCATAAGAAGGTATTTAACTGGGACATGGGCACTTGGCTTTCCAATTCCTGGAGTGGGTCCCTAGGTTATTTCAGTTCTGCTTAAATGCAAAAGGACCATACATAGAAGCAAATAAAGCTAAATGCCAGGGGAAGTTTTTAAGTATGCTATACTGTACTTCTAAGGACACAAAGATGAATACAAAACACGTGGGATCTGAGGTTTTGTTTGTTTTTTTCTTTGTTTTTAATAAAACTTAATGCATCTGCTAGTGATGTATTTATTCATTTAGCTATACACCACTTATTTGGCAACTACCTTGTATCAACACCCTCTTAATGCAAATTTTATCTGCAGAATATATTGCACTTATATAAACTAAAGGAGGATAAAGTCCAAAACACTGAGCATCCAAAATCAATAGAAAGAAGAGGACAATACAGATTGCAAAGAACCCGGGCTCAGATTGTGATGGGGTTTTGCCAGATTCTGTTACCATTAGCTTGGTATAAATAGCACCCTGCTTACAAGCAATAAAAAAGCACAAAGGAAGAAATTGACATCCCTACATGATTTTAAAATATGTTGCCATCATCTTTATAGGCACAAGATCCACATGGCAGTGACAGTTCCAAACACTTAAATGTAAATTTCATTGTCATAAAACAATGGTATGGTAAAGATATGACTGATCAATGTTCATACCTTTTGTTTCAGTTGTAAAACTGTCTGCTTTATTTGATGAAATTCCTTACAAGAGGCACAGCATGTCCCTGGTTTTGCCATGCTTTCAGATTTCTCAGGAAGCCCAGCTGAAAGAAAGCAGTTTCCAACAGGAATATAAAGATTCAAAGGAGAATAATGCGTAACATAACTGCAAAAGCAACCAGAGTCTTAAAGGCTACTACATTTTCCCAGAATATGAAAAGGAGTCTTGATATTGATGATGCTTTGACTGTGAACTGCTGTATAAGGCTAAGCAATTTTGCAAGGACAGCTCTGAGCTCATTTCTAAAGCAGCTGTTTCCAGTTAACAGTCCCTAAAGATTTTTTTTTTTAAATACCTGAAAATGTTTACACCCATTCTTTTATCTTTGCATTTATGGTAGACTAGCCCTGTAGATCCAAACTGATTTACAGTCCCCCAAAGGGCAAATTTTCATATGCTATAAATTACAGCAAAATCTCTTGCAATGTGGGCATTTCATTCACTTTGCACCAACTGCTCTTTATCATCATTAGTTAGCCCCGCCATGCAATGGAATCAGATGGATCAGAGAAAGGATTTGAAATTAATGATAGGGATTTAAACCTACACTAGAGAAAAGGTCACACCAGTTATACTATGCAAGAATGAAATCTTTCAAGCATCAATGAAATGATTCAAACTGCAACAGATATTGAAAATGTTATTTTTGTCTTTTTTCCCAGTCTCATACACAAACAAGTATTGTTTGAACAGATGTCCTGTTGAAGAGAAATGTTGTTTCCAAAACACAATGCAAAACTTACAGGCAAACTCTAGGTAAGTTTTTTTGTTGTTGTTCCATTTATAGTTTTGGGGAGGAACAGAGTATAGTGAAGACCTAGATATAGTGTCTCGTTCACCTGTAAGGATTACTGGAGAAGTCTGAACCCTAGCCATCCAGAGCAGCCTGTGTAATGCAAGAATCCTGCAGGTGCTGCTGTTAAAACCCAGTAAATTTTCAAGATCCTCAAAAAAGGATCAGCAAAATGTACTTCGCTGTTGTGTTATTCGTCTCGCTTGGGCACACATTTGAATGTCCTTATTTGATCATATTTTCATAAATGTGTATTGATTTTGAAAACATCTCCATCATTCTTGAAAAAAACAGAACATTTTACTAGTACTAAAGATAATAGGTAGTATTTGACTTCAGATGTATATACTTACAGAGTCCAATAAGGACCATTGCACTCACTCCTTTAATGGTCATCTAGGGACCATCAATAAGATCAGTAATTTAGGACAAATTGATTTTCTGTGGGATTAGTCCATTGGTCACTAAATCACATATTCCTGCTTTTAGAAGACACACTCTCACTTCTCTTTTCTTGGAACGCTATGACAGAGGTGCTTCCTTCTTTCATTCTTCTAAAGCAGGTAGGAAAAGGCTGTAAGCCAATGGGGTGGAAAGGACATCAGGGTTACTGATCATCAGAAGATGAGGACCAGAGAGATGAGGTGAGGGTCGGGGGGGAGGGCATTTCTGCACCTTTCACCTGCCCACTCCTGCGCTGTAGTCCAATGTCATTTTCCTGTAGGACTTGATGCTTCATGTGAAGATAACTAAATACGTGTCACCTGCTCATTTCCTCACAGCTGTATTATTAATGTGCATCAATTTCACTTTCACTTCTTCCAAAACCTCTTTGTCCATTAATATGCTACAATTAGGGTACAATGATATTTCTATAAACTAAGTTTTCTTTTGGTCATGAGTGTTTTGCCATCTCAAAATTTTTGGACCTGTATAGGATTTACAGAGGCACATATACAGAAAGAGTTTTAAACAAATGCCTTTTTAAAACTCCAGTAAAGTTTGTGTTTGGTACCAATCTTAAACTAAAATTTCTTTTAATAGACATCTTACCAAATGAGTTCCCTCACATGATACATGCGCTGTTTTAAGAAATGTTCTTGAAAGTAACATACAATCATTGGGAGAAACTGCCAGATCCTCTGCTGTTGGAAACCTCATGCAATCCCACTAGAGCCAGTGGAATTACGCACAGATTAAGCAGCACTGAATTTGGCCTCTCCTTCTATTATAAAATGCAGTTTATCTTCCAGGAGGATGTGGTACACAGGCTGACAAATATAGATAAAACAGGGCTGGAATAACCCTTGGAGACAACCCTGGCAGAGGGGGAGAGGAGTGTCAGTTAATGTTTGGGAAATATCATACCATTGAGATTTCCGCAAATCCAGTTGGATTGACTCGTTTTAGGAAGAAGTCCAGAAGTGTCACACTAGTGAGTGTGAGCTGCATCCCAGGAGAGTGGCAGAATCCCCCTAACTCACACCACACAGAGGAGATGATTTGCCCAGGAAAGGCATCATCCAACAGACATTCCCTCTACCCCCATCTGATCCCATGTCTGGACCAAAATATGAGTAAAGTCAGGATATAGCACGGATAAAGCCAGAAGCAACCTAGGAGAGGCCAGAGGGGGCCGGAAGCAATTAGACTGAACCACCCACGCTTAGTGTAGATACAGAGGTCACCTAAGAGGATAAATTTGGCAAGCACTGAGCAAGACACTTACATAACCTGTTTTCATCGTACAAAACCTCAATGGGGAAACCAAAACTATTTCAGAGAAGGTTTAAACTAGCCCCATTCTATGAAGGTTTTACAAACCACTAAGTGCTTGTGATTTATGTTGCTGTCCTTGCTCCGGTGAGCAGCACCTATGCTAAAAGAAGTGCTTGGAGAAGCAACATATTTGCTTTGCATGTGCTCAATATCTTTTGGCTTGCAGATCTGGATGAGAGCAAGAGGCTGGGAGCCCTGCGGGGAGCGGTGCCGCAGGCGCTCTTTCCATGGAGGATGTTAAGTTTCTCATCTGTGTTGTATTATCTAGGCTCGGCCTGCTGAGATGGTTTAATTTGCCGACTTAGGGGTGGGTAACTTTTGTCTCCATCAAATATCACTGAACTTGTAATGAATAATTCTCCATGAAACATTCAATGTGGTTGAAGCTGGAGAAAGAAGCCCTGCACGCATTTTACGGCCTTTCATATTAAACTTCAGAATAAAATTTAAGTGTTTCGGCTACCATGGAAAGGGGATTGTCTGCTGCTATGAGCAGGGATTGCATCTTGGAAGTGATGCTCTGTGCAGCAGTGTAGGGGCTTGGGTGGCCGCGAGGTGGAGTGATGTCCTCGTCCGCTCCTTGTGGAAATCCTGATTCTTTTCATGCTGTTAGTTACCTTGGAGTACTATCGGGTAAAAGAATAGAAAGAATCCTTTCCTTTTTTACACAGCTTATTTTCAAATTTTTTGAGAAATTGTGGGTACCTAATTACATATTAATTCCTGAAATTGATTTTTTTTTTGTGCCATGTATATTCAGTATGAAAATTGCTGTTTTGCAAATAATAAAAGTTTATTTCCAAAGCCTTGAATGTCCAGCACAATTAGTTATTGTGAATGCTTTGGATATTTACTCTGTCAGGAAACCTGAACTATCCAGAGAAAATGTTAACTAAAAAGCTTACTTGCAAGGGGATGATTTACATTATACCTTTTTCCTTAATGACTCTCAAACACTCATAAGGAAAATAAAACATTTGAAAACTATAAGGAATAATTAAAGTCAACGGGGTGTCTCTAGCTACATATTTTCAGTGTAAAAGCAAAATTATATACATTTTTTTTGCCATTCAGTAGGATTTGAAGCACTCAGTGCTGTGTATGTTCAGACATTAATAGAAGAACCAATGGTAAGATATCATTTATTTA
The DNA here is from genome assembly GCF_059628265.1 of Tinamus guttatus. Lineage (NCBI taxonomy): Eukaryota > Metazoa > Chordata > Aves > Tinamiformes > Tinamidae > Tinamus > Tinamus guttatus. Next base: position 16,730 of record NW_028289140.1, read on the forward strand.
AAAAGTTTCTTTTTTTTTCCCTAAAGTACAGGTTATTTTCTTTCTCCCTTCTTTTTTTTTTTTTTTTTTTTTTTGAAAATGCCATATCCGTATTTAATCTGAAGTATTCTAAATGCTGCAATTTAACTGCGATGTAGGCAAAAACTTTAAAATCTTTTATACACAACACTCACACTTTGAAACCAATAGCGAAAAGCAGGAACATCTCCTTACTCTCTCCTTTTACATCACACTTTGCTTTCATAACAACAACAAAAAAATCTGATCACAGTCCTGAGACATTCAACTTACTGCAGGAGAGCGGAATTCAAGTGTTAACTCACCTTAAGTGAGTGATTGGACTAAATAATTCTTAAAAGGACACTGGAATTCCCAGGCACACCTCATCTGCAAGCCTGACTGCTCACTGGTGCTAATCAGCCAACCTAGGGCCACCCGCGTTTCCTTTTTACACAACTTGAGTCCACAAAACTATCAATTTTGGCTTTGACTGCATTACATTTCCACGGATTTCCTCTCTGCAAGAGATTAAATTCCCAGAAGACCCGTTGGCCCAGTATCTTTAGCACCCATTAGCAACATACCTTTATCTCCTTTGGTGCATGTCTTTCCGTCATCCTCCCGGGTATAGCCTTCATGACACTCACACCTGTAGCTGCCCACGGTGTTGACACAGATCTGAGAGCAGAGGGTCCCATTGCTTGTGGCACACTCATCAATATCTGGAGGAAAAAGTGTTCAACATGTCCTAAAGTCAGCAGGTCAGACCTCAAATAAAACAAATAATTCCCCACGAAATGTGCAACGTGCAACATTAAAGCTGGAGAAAGAGGCCCTGCATACATTTTGCCTTAGATAAACTTAACATGCACCTCTACTCACCCAAGCAATAAGGCTTCTCTCTATTTCTGTGCCTCTCACGATCATAGCGGTACCCAGGATAGCAGGTGCATAAGACACGTCCAAAGTTATCTGTGCACTGCTGTTCACAAGGAGCTTCTGCACAGACATCGTAGTCTACAGAGAGAAAGATAGGATTAGGAAAATACCAATAGCAGCACTTTGATAGCAAACATTTAACTGCTGTCCTTTTTAATTAATAAAGTCTTATTGCATTATTTCTGAGGATTGAAGAAGCCTAGAAAATATTCATGAAACAAATGTGATGTATTACGGCAAAAGCGCAGTTGTGAATTACAGCCTTACGATAGTTGAACTGTTTCTTAAAGTTGGACTTTTAAAAACAGGCACTTTCCCAGTTTGCAGAATTTAGGAATTATTCTCACAGAAATATTAAACTACATAAAAGCTATTTGCTGTTTTCTTCTACAAATGTTTGAGTGCTGATAGCAACATTTACTATGCAAAATACTGGGAAACACTGTGAGGATAACTGCCAAATTCAGGCAGATATTATCTCATATGGGAAAATTAGACAAAACCATACAGTAACTGTTCAAGAACAGCTATAACCCTTCTAGAAAAGAACACATTGTTATAAAACCCCCATCACTTTTAATATTAGTGATGTGAAAATTAGGATATGACAAGTCACTGGCCAAGCTTGTCACTGGAATCACAACAGATGCTCTGAAGTCTCATCTCACAACCAGGAAGGCGAATCTGTTTCTGATCTCACTGTTATAGAGCAACAGAGCTGGAGTCCAGGGAATAAACCCAGGGTGAAGCAGAGTCTGGGACCATGGGACTGAGCAGGCGTGAAGGACTCGTGTGGCCTAGCGCTTCCCCATCACTGAGAAGCCCAGCTGCAGAGCCACTGATCCAAGCAAGCACTATGAGGAGCACCAGTGATGCATGGAGAGGCAGCACAGGACCACAGCGCCTTGATCAAGGTCATGCAGCGCCATGGTGACTGCTTGCAGGGAGAAGAAAGGCAATACAGTAATGTCCAGTCTCAAAACCACCTCAGGTCCCTGAAGTTCAGATTTTAGGCCAGATCAAGTAGCAGTTTCTGTGACTGTGTCACAGGAACATTATCATTTACCCAGTAATTCATTCTGTTGGTCACTGTTGCATGCGACTTTCCAATGCAGCGTTCTGGAGGGCCACTGAAGAAATAGTTTATTCCTGTTCCAAATCAGACAGGTCTAAACCAAATGTAAGTGTTTCCACTAAATTTTCAACAATGTAATGTATTTGCATATGCACAGTATAAAATAATTAAAGCCCAAACTCCTTATTGACTCACACTAATGAGGAGCAGACTTTTCTGGGAACAATAAATTTTCCAAACAATTATAACGAGCTAAAAGATGGTAAAGTGAGTGAAACCACATTGGCTGTGTGAGTTATATAGAGCACATCTGTAGCTCTGGAGGTAGAAGTGACAGTGTGCCAAGGTACAGAAAACTGCCAAGTATGACTTAACAAGCTGCTGTGGTGCCAGTGTGTCACATCAAAGTCCTTTAGACCAAAAAATACCATGGAAATGGTGCCAAGCAATTCCCCCCTTGTGCTTTTTACCTTTTGAATAGCACACATCTTTTATTTCCTTTTTATTTTGCAGCTGCATTGATTTTAACTCTTGAAATCTGTCCTCAACCCTGTGACTGTGCTACCACGATCTCTCACAGTAAAAAGGGTACAAATCTTTGCACAAGCATGGAACAAACCCAGGGCCAATGCCTTCAAACATAGACCACCTGCGGCCAGTTGGGATATTTTCGGTGACACTTTAAGCTCCTGCTCCATTTGGCACTACTAAATATTCGCAATTACAAAGGATTTGTGGTGTTTTTCCTGGGCACAAGTACAAGTTTCATTTCCCACCAAAATAAAATCAGGCTATTGAAGATAATGGCCCTTACGCAGTAGAATTCGAGCGTTTGGCGCTGTTCAGATGAGGGCACAAACCCTTCTTGCACATGAGCGGTGGAGGCCTGGAAAGACCACACAGACAGGGCACAGACATCTGGAAGGGATGTTAATATGCCCCCTCCTGAGCCAAAGATGCCTGCTTCTTACCTAGTGCTGATATTGAATTTGGTCTTTGCCGTGTTCAACCTATTCAGAAGAGAGGCGAAGGGAGCTGCGTCCTCCCTGCGCTTACATGTGCAGATGTGTTCTAACAGAGTCATAAAAACAGTGCTGGAAGGGACCTTCTCCCACCACAAGCAGGATTCCTATTATGCATTCATATAGCCTATACTCAGAAAAACCTCAGGGTTGGGAGACATACCACCACCATTCAGGCTATTCCAGGGATTAAATATACTTGCAGAGAGAAAGCTTTTTACTACCATCTAATCTAAATTCCCCTTAGAGCTATTGAAGCTCATTATTTTTGCCCTCTTACTCTTGGCCATGAAGAACAGTTTACTTCCCCTCTTGCAGCAGGGTTTTACAAACTTGAAAACTGTTATCACATTTCCCTCTGTCTTCTTCTAGCTAGACTAAACAACCCAGCTCTTTTTAATCTTTTCGCTTTTGCCATATTTCATGTAACTACTTTTCAAATACGACCTATGCATTCACCTTAGGAAGACCTCTATCAAGACCATGGCTTGTCAAAACACCACTTGAAAGGGTCTCAAAAGCTGTACCAAAGCAAAGCCATACAACAGTTCTTTCCTCCTCACAACATACATTAGTCTTTTCTGCTACAAAGCCCTATCATTCCATTACAAAAACACATAACATGTATTTGTAGGTTCTTTGACTTGTGGTTAGCTTACCTAGAGTAGGATATATTTTCAGATGTAGCCTCTTCTTTACCAAAAGACTTGGTCTACATACTCAAAATATAACCTTTGGAATTTAACTACTGCTAGCTCTCCAAGGATTTCCACAGTTCCCTGCTCCATTCCTTTTTGCTCTCTACCAGTTTCCCTCTTCCACATTTATCAGTGTAAAAATATTCATCTCTGAAACAATATTAGAGGCATGGGATGTGCTAAGCTCAGAGCATTTTATTCTATGGCAGGCTAGGGATGACCTTCAGATGGTCTATGAAGAGCCATAAGACATTCTCTGGAGGCCTCAACACCCAGCACAGGTTATAGCAGAGCCAGTAGAGTTGTGATTAGATTAGGAAAGCTTGAATATAGATGCTCACACAGGCCTTGGCTAACTTGGACGTCGTATCCACCATCCACAAGATATTGCCCTAAAAGGGGTGATACTGAGGAACAGAGGAAGTCTGTGCTTGAGCAGAGAATTGCATTAAGTTCTCCCTAAATTCCATACTAAACTGAACCATTCTTCTTCCCAGCCCACCAAATTGTACATAAACAAACCAATATTTGCACTTTAAAAGAGAAACCAGGATTCCATGTCTGACAATGATAGAGATGGTGGACAGATTTCAGATCATTTGTTGTAATTTTTTTTTTCACACAGAAACAGCGAAAGATCCTGGAAATGTTAATTGTCCCAAGTACTTCCAGGTGGTCGTTTCCACACAGTCATGGAATCAACCCAGATCATAGTAGCTGTGGGCATGCCCTGGAGCTGTGTGTCTCCAGAGCTTTGATCCCAGGCAGCAAGAATCTCTCAGGAGGTGAACTTATGGCTAGGACAAAAATGTGCAAAAGGTGCAGCAAATCCTGGCTGTAGTGCATCTCCTCTCTGTGCAACAAAAGAGTCTAAGGAGGCATATTCCTTCCACCTGCAAGCTCCCCGCCTGCCAGCCCAATCTATGAAATGTAGTTTGAGGATGAATCGAAGTCACACAGCAAGGATCAGCTGTTCCAAACTGAGAAAATATGAAAACCAGAAGCAGAGTAACAAATGACTTCACATTTAGCTTTGAATGAACACTGCAACACTGCAAGTTGCACCAAAAAAAAGAAGTTTCTGAAATAGCACTAGCAAAGAAAGAACCTGTACAATTAGTGTTTCTCTGCCATAGAGAACTTTGGTGTGAATTAATCAAAAAACAGAGCACCTAAGTAATGAGCCAGTGGTAGGGAGGCTGCTCTCCAGAACAGTTGCTTCAGACTCCATTGGTCTGTGTTTTACCCTTGAAGCTGGAAGATGGGACCTGGTTGGAGCTGCCAGTCTCCAATACAAAGAGGAGGGCACCATCCAGAGGGAAGGACAAGAAGCTCTCTTTACGCCTCTGTATCTGGTCAAGTGGAACAGGAAGAGACACTACAGAATGACATCACGGACACAAAGCACACTTCACTCGGTTTTCCTGAGGATCATTGCCCCCACCTCTTGCAGCTGAACATCAAGGAGAGGAGGTGTGTGCAAAACAAAGAGAAAGGCAGAACCTGGGTGTAGGATTCAGTTCACTGGGCTATGCTGTTGCTCTTCAAGGACAGATGAGAAACAGCAGGAGAGAAACCGAAGGTGCTCATGGACAAAGACTCAGCTCTTGAGGGAATGGGTCTGTTTAAATAACAGCTGTCAGCAGAGGAGATCAGTGTCTTCCTGGGGCAGCTGTGATAGAGTGGAAAAAGGAGGGTCTATCCCTCTACCAATCTTCCTCCTTGCATCCACTGCTAAATCACAAGGAAGACAGGGCTGGAACTACTCCTCTACATTCCGACTTGCCAGTACTATATTAAAAGGTGCAGATGTGCTCTAATAATCTCACATCTGCGGCATACTTATGTGCTTGTGACGAGATATGCATTTTGTACAGCCACTCTGTCAAGATGACCCCAAAACAATGTGTGAAGAGCCAAGTGATATATTGTAATGGAGTAAGTGAAATCAGCCCTTCCCTGAATCACTTTTCTAGGCCCTACACCAAAGGCCCAGATTGTCTCAGATGTTATAGCAACTGCTATGGCTTGTGAAATTCAAGGCAAAATACAGGCTGAGCTGAAGAAAAGGGGAGTGGAGATAAAAACGGAAAGAAGCCACAGACAACAGAGAAATTCAATTAATGGCAGAAACTCTCAGATTACAGAGATCCAATTAATAGACATGATTAACTGAAGTCAGCGGGTATATAATAAAAGCAGCTCTCATAATTGTCTAAAACGTCAAGAGATAAAAATTAGAAGCCGGCAATAATTTATTGACATGGCCTTAATTTTGTTTTTGTTCCTATTACTTCTTCTGCTGTATCCATTATATTTAGTGAATATCAGCATATAAAAATGTTACACTCAATAAGAAAGTTGGAAGCCAGACTGTAGAGATTCTGGCTTCTCTCCACTTTGAAAGGATTCAGAGTTTCTGCCTTCAACACAAATAGTGACCTTGCACAGTACAGTGTAATATTCTGCTCCAAGTGTCCCTCTCACACTGAAGCTGTAATCTCACTCCCCAGATACTGAGACAGACTCACTGCAAAACCACAGGAAGTCCTTGTAAGCACCAGCTGCACCCAAACCATACCCAGCTCGTAAAGGAAGCAGCTAAAATGCAATTCTCATTTTGAGATGATTTGTTCTGTAACTGGTCTGCTAGTGCTTCCAGTCTGTAGCAAGAATGCTCATATAAAAGAAAACAGCAGCAGATTCAATGCTGGGGAGAGCCTGTTGACCAGAAATTACAACCTCCAAAACAGCTGACCCTCTCAAACATGTTACTCTGTCACTTTTCATTTTAGGACATTGCCATTGTGAACTAGGAAAACTCTCAGATCAATTTCCCATATACCATCAAACAGAAGGGTGCGGGACCATAAACTATTTTTTAAAATCTGCTTCCCTAAGGAAACATGGCTTATTTGCTTATAGTATTTGATAATTTGCTGTTGTCTGATGGTTCCTATTCTCCAACAGCTTCAGAGCCTCTCAATCAGCTGATTTCATCCAAACTGGACAAAGTAGTAGGCACGATTAGGTTACATAGCTACAGCTCATAGACAGTCATCTGCTGGGTAGAGAGGGACCCTTGGTGATGCCTGCACCAAGGGAAAGGTAGGCAGCCTGTCTCTGTAGTGGACACCAGACAGCCTGGTGGCACAGGACACCTTTGCAACTTTGTAGGTGGTTTGACATCTATGTAAGAAACTGAAGCTGTAGGAGAAGGATTTCTGTACAAGGCATTCATGTGAGTAATTCTGATCCAAATCAACCAACACTGCTGGAACCTTCCTGGGCTTTGCCTGGGTCAGGCCCTTGAAACACATCTTAGCCACAGGGTCACGCAGCATATGTTGGGAGTCTCAGCTTCACCTGCAAACCCTCCTACTCTTCTCTAAGAGAGATCTTGTTACAGGAACCACTGAGCACTAGTACCAAAACACCGTCTTTATAAATGGCAAGGGCAATTCTTCAGAACATTTCCTTTTCTCTACAGTACGAACTGCCCCAAGTAATTCCTAGTATCTTCCCGCTCGCTGGTGAATGGGAGCCCATGTCCACAAAAGGGCCGTGCCCAGCGACAAGAAAGGCAGCGGAAGACAGGGACGCCAACTAGTGATGCTTGTCCCCTTGCTGATGTCCTCAGGAAATAGGTAATTAAAAGCTCAACTAACTCACCTAATCATTGACCCCTCCCCATTATTTATAAGCCAAATCACTTGTGGTGGAACCAGGATCTATGCAGTTCTTTCTGCTTCTTATTCCATAGCCTTGTTAGTGTACATCCCAATGAAAGTCTAACACCCCTTCTGTAGCTTATCTTGGGTTCTTCCCAGAGCCTGAGTACTGATATTCATACAACACTGTGAAAGCCATCAGTCAGGAAACATGTGCTTCTGGATGCACAGATGGCTTCTGCGCACACGGCCAACAGCAGAATGTGGCCCAACATTTGCACCAGCTCATGTTACAAGATCTGTGCAGCCAGATATATTTAGGGAGGATCAAGGCCTGGCATGCTAAGTGAAAATTTTGGAAGACACTGATTTTTTATTTGCTTGACAATTTCTTGGAGACAGTTCCCCCACTGACACATGAGGTACAGCTGAGTCTGCGGTTAAATCAGGAGGCTCTTCCAACTTGGCTGTGCAGATAAGAGGGCAAACAGGAAAAGACAAATGCACCAGGACACAAAGGGTAAGAACAGTGAAAACACATACCTTCAGGGATGCACTGTCCAAGAACAAACTTATAACCCTTACAGCATTTTTTCCTGAAAAACAATAAATAAATAAATAAATAAATACATTCTCTGAAGGCTGGTGTCGCCTTTAAAAATAGTCATGAATAGATCATGGTTATGGAGCCAATAAGACCGGTAAGATGACAACTCTTAGCTTATGCTGGAGAAGTATTTCCACATTAAAGAATGCAACACAGAAACCCCTCTCTCAATCCATGCGTTCTCTAATGCCGCTACACCACTGCCCATGTGCTGGACAGAGGATTACCAACACAAGCGCTCCCCATGGAAAGCCTCCCTCACCCTGCTGTACTATCCCCTGTTTAAGTGTAAAATCAAGGCTCACTCTTCCCCCAACATCTGCAGCTGCCTGTTCCTCCAGCCGGGACACTTGGGATATTCTGAGACTCTCAGATGCACTGATCCTGCAGAGATGAACGCATGTTTATTTGCAGGAAAGATGCCAGCAAATGGTTAACTCTTTTTTTTCTTTTTTTTTTTTTAATAAAAAGAATATTCCAACAATTCAGGGAGAGTATGAAGAATCCAGAGAACAAAATCACAGTAACACAATAACATGTTGTTTTCCTCAGACAAGATTATTTTGGATGTCTGGATAGCAGTTAAAAACACAAGAAGCTAAGGAAGGGCCCCTCGCTGTAATTTTTACTGATCAGTCATTTTTGGCCAGTTGGCTTTTGAGTGTCTGACTGGAGACATTTTAAATGGTAGCATGGGCAGCCACCTGAGGCTACACAGAGCTCTTGGGGAGCATGGGCTAAGTACCTCAACACTGAGCCAGTCAAAATTAAACATGATTTTTGAAAATCCTGCCTCTCCATTTTGAAAGGACACAGCACACCTCAGTGCTGTCCATGCACACAACCCAGGTCATAATTTTCATGATAAACTGAAGGGTGTTTTCAAACATCTGTCATAACAATGTAAACTTACAGAAAAGGGTAAATCTCAGCTAGAAGGACACACAAGATAAATATTATTATTAATTTCTCATATTTTAATAAACCTGGAAGGTGATAAGTGCAACGCATTGAGCATTTCAGCTGCAGAAAGGGAGTATTTTACATAGACAAAGGAACAAAACTATAATGGAGATTCTGTAAGACTAGAGCTTTTTTATGTTTTCTACTATATGAAAAGAAGTCTGAGTGCATTTTTTGTTATTGCTAGGCTGTAAGGACATTTAAGAGCTCCGTTATATCTGCTCGCTTGCTTTTGGGTCAGGAAACTGCAGTAAGCCACCAGGATTCCCAGTGGGGCTGAGCATTCTTGATGGACGGCTCCTGTCCTCATCACCCTGCACTCGTCAGCTACTCGCTGCAGGCGCCGAGTGACCTTTTGAAAGGTCCCAAGGTGGCAGCTACCAGAACTACTGCAAAAAAGAAAAAAAAAGCAGACTGCCGTTCAGTGTGCTATTTGATCAGATCTACATGGCTTTAGGAAGAAAAAGCTGTGTATTTTAGAGAGTCAGAAATTTTCACCTCTTGTGGACATGCTGAAATCTCTGCAAAGCTAAGAAATCATCAATTTGGTCTTACCCTTTAATTCAATAACTGACACAGAAGAGTGCTAAAGCCATGCAAGTCAATGACACAAGGCTTCCTTAGACAGTCCACAGCCCGTCACAAATCATCATTATGTTGAATTTAAAGCAACTATCAGTTGCAACTGACCGCTTAAAACAAACAATGCATTATTCCAAACTATGTAAAAACAAACTTTGCCTGCATTTTTTCCCACTTCCAGAGATTAGCTGGAATATAAATTATATTTAATGAAGCTTGAGCATTTGAAGAGGAAGCCTTGCTTTGTTATGCAAACAGTGGTCCCTCATTAGACTTTTCTCCAAACACTGCTGTGAAGTTTTATCTGCAAGACAAACAAATGCAGGAGGAAGGAGTTCAAAGGTGCATCAGGGAGGCTGTCCATTTGCTGTGAGCCATACTGATGGCTTTCCAAGAGCACATTCATCTCCTCCTGTCTTCAGAAGCAGGGGGTGGTGGTGGCTATAAGCTGGCGTAAAGGAGCAAGCTGAGCGCAAATCAGAGTAGGGCATCCACTCTGAGATGCTGGTCCACGCAGTTGTGCCAGACCGAACTAACCAGGGAAGGGGAGCAGCAGCATTTATCATTTCTACCCTTTACCCTATAAATTCTCAGCTAATTGTTAGCATTAGGCTTCTTCCAGACAAAAGCTAAGCATCGCACAGGAGTCCATGCGCTCCTTGAGCTGCACCTAGCCACGGGTAAGGCTTGCGTTCCAAGCACCCTTCTCCACTGAAGTCCATTAGTCACTGGTGGCTTTTGGCTGGAGTTGTTGTTTTTTCCTTGCTTAATTGTGATTTTTTGGACTTCTTGGATTCCTCTGATTGCCAAATGCCTTGCCCTGTACATCTGCTTCTGCACAGATGGCCTGCCTAGGACATGTCTTCTGCTGAAAGAGCAGAGTGGTGGCTCCCCATATCACAGGGCATGAGGGAAGTCTTCACGCAGGGACTGCCTCACTGGCCTTGGCAAACACCCAGCTAGTCTTATACCCTGTTCGTATTACTGAGGAACAGCATGTGATCTAGAGAAAAACACTCTAGGGTCTGAAAATCTGCCACATACTGAGTTACAACTATTAAATATTGCACTGACATCCTGAAGCACAGTTTAGTATATCCTTCTAATTGAAACACCTGGATATTCTTGCTACCCCAGCTCTCCAAACCCTTTCTGAAACTCCTAACTTCAATGACATCTTGAGGCAGTGAGTTCCACAGGTGAATTAGATGCTTTTGAAAATTTTTTGAGTCTCCTTTTAGATTTTATTGAATGTTCCCAGGGCAAGGAGTTTCAGAAATATTGTAATACCTCTCCTCAACATTTTTTTTTCACATCATGGGAGCTTTAAATCATATCTAATGAAGCAGCACAGAGAAGGGATACATTGCACTCAGGTTTACACTCCAGAAACCAATTTCCCCAGACAATAATTTCACAATTAAAGATTACAGAACTCTGTTTTAGGGCACTCTGTACTTCACAGTAAGCTTCAGACAGCAGCTTGATTTTGCCAAGGGAGTGATACTTCAGAGTTAAGGCACAGGAAATAAAATACTATAGTACCCATTTCCTTGAACTTTGCAATTCAACCCTGTGTTGCCTACATTTTTTTAGCCTTATACATTCCGGGAAAGAAATCTATCAAAATGATAGACACATCAGTTGATCATTAGCAAAGGCATTTTAATAGCAATACTTATTTCAAACATCCAGCTCCAGGGTGACATGTCTAATCAATGTTGCACAGCAGCAATCTCATTAAACATAAATGAGAGGTAACAGGAGGTCTCCACTGATAATTTTAATGACTGAATAACTTTCAGCAAGACAGTTGCTAGGCAGGTGTACATATGAGCATGCATCAAACATTGTAAATAACGCACAGTTGGGCAGGAAGCTCCACCACTAAAATGTGGAAAGTAATTCATTATAATTAAATCTGGTTTTCAGAAGGAACAGCTTTTAGCAGACCTATCTGTTATAGCCTTTAATAGGGAGGACTAGCTTTTAAAATACTAGAGCCACATGGCAACTTCTGGTTCTTATGCAGTCTTCACTCAGGCGAGTACACAAGTGCAAGAGAAGCTGAAAGGGGATTAACTGCTCCCCTCTGCTGCCAAGGTTGAGGCTGTCCTGGATCACTGAATGTTAGAAGATGGGAATCAGGGTCAAAAGTTTGATAGCTATAAATTTTTTGACACATCCATGACTAGGCAATAGCTGAGCAGCAGCAATGAGGATCTACCTCCATCACAGGCTTCTTTGGACCATTGCCTTGCAGACCATGTGGGAAGCTTTTCTGAGCATCCTCATGGACCATAGACCAAAGGTCCCCCTTGATGCCTGACACAAAGTGTATCAAGACAGTTGCCTCTCAGCAGCATGTCACCAAGCTGTAGCTATTTAATAGCATCACCCCAGACAGGCAGGATGAAAGGAATGTGGCTTAATTAAGCCACACTTTATTAAGTTAGCTTATCTGGGAACTATCAGCAGTAACTCATCCAATGTGGCTCCTGATGATTTTTCCCTTAATTGTTTCCACCTGGTGAATGGCTGCTGTCCCTCAGCTACCTCCTGGCCTGCTGTCGGGACACCACTGCCCGTCTGTTCCACAGCTGGAGGAAGGGCACTGAGCTTGCTCATTTTTTTCAGAGTCTTCAGAGTGTGCTTTCCCTCCCTTCCAGTCCACAGTACCAATGTCGTACTGGTACCAATGGACAAAAAATGAACAGCTCTCCCCAGCCTCTAGTTGTCAACCTATCCCAGGCAAACCTCCTAGGCAGTTTGGGAGAAGGACAGGAGGAGGCTGGTTATGGTAATTGTGCCATGCAGGGGCTGTTGTGCCACAGAGCACATCAGAATGAAGCATCAGGGGTATCCTGAGCTGAGAAAATGCTTCTGTGGATGAAGGGAGTGATTCAGGGTCCTACCAGAGCTGAGACACTTTGGGAATGTGAATAATAATAGGATAAAATTTTAACTGAGATTTATTCTGTATCTGTAAGCAGTAACACAGAAGTGCATGGCACTTGTTGACAGCTGGCTCAGGGCAACTTGATGTGTTATACATTTTTTTGATATCTCAGGCCAAAGAGACTCCAAAGCTCTACCATGGCATTTGTGTTGCAGATGATACATAATAGTCAATTAATTACTGGAAAAAAAGAAAAGAGAAGGGAAGAGGAAGAGAAGTGGAAGGGGGAAATGCAGAGGAAGGGACAAGGGAAAAGGAAGGGGAATGGAAGAGATGGAAAAAGAAAGTGGGAAAGGAGAAGAACTAAAGAAGAGGGGAAGAAGAAAAGTTTTATGCTCGCTTCCAATGAACATTATATGTTAAGGACACTCTTTGAGCTTGCTGAAAATGTCAACAGTACAAACAGAAGAATCAACACCAGGAGATATTTGTCTTCTAGGAGCAAAGCAGGCACAGCAATCACTACATTGACTCAAAAAACGAGTTCTTATATAAACTATTATCTTTTCTTTACCCTGCATGGGATGGCGTTACTGGAAGTAGCAACTCAGTATGGGGTAATAAGAGCCATTTGGTATTTTATGTGGGTTTAGATATACCATGGCTGTTGTCCCAGGCTGTGAGAAAATAATGACAAGGCAGGAGAGCAGCTAATGAAAATTAAATACCACTTATCTAGCTCATGCATTGCAGAACCACATCAAGGAAGCATGGGGTAGTCAACCACTGGCACTTTGTACAACAGCAAACCAAAACCAAGAAAGTCTACCCTATGAGAAACCAGTGCTAGCAGAGAAGGTCAGTATTTCACTAAAAAACTGAAACAGAAAATACTCCACTTGCAACTGTCAAAATCCTAAGAACACCACAGAATGTTTCTTTTTTTTTTCCAATGACAAGCTAACGTTTTCATGGAAAGTCAACACTTCTCTTGACAAATGCATTTAATCATTTGAGGAAAGGTAGATTTTTTTTTTAACTAGACTTCTTCAGACAATAGCATAACATGAGCTCATGTGAGTCTGTGCTGTGTCTTCAAGACCCAAGTCAGCAAACTTGCGGCTTTGCTGTGTTTAACTACACAGAGGACTCCTTGTTAGGATGGTGGGTTATTGTGTCTAGCCTGTGTTTTTCTTTGATCATCCTGAATTGCAGAAATTTGCCGTGCAGCAAAAATGCAAATGTAAAATACAGTAATTATCTTGCAAACATTGATTAGCCAATCATGAAAGTGAAGCAGCAAGGTACTTTAAAAGAAATCCTTGTGTTTTTTCTTTTCATAATACATATAAAACACAAAGGAGAGCCAGGTCTGTCTGCCAAAACATGCAGAGACATGGCCCATCTGTAGCACAATGTGTTAATGAAGTAGCGCAGTAGCTGTGCAAAGTTTAGCTGTAATTCACAGAGAGAAGATTTATAGCAACATGGTCTAAAACTGAGGCAATGCACTTTATTTTTGTTTTCTTTTCTGTGGGATACATACCAAAATCTTGAGTAAGAGAGGATAGCCTCCCTGTAGACAGTCACTCAATATACACTTTGCCATGACTTCCAGACTTGGGTTTTTTTCCACAGTTGTGTAAAGAGATGATTTATGATTATGATCACGTTGGGTGTAACTCATCAAGGTCCAAGCCCTACCACTTCCCATCACTGTCCATGGCTGAGGGTGAATGACACAGCACAGGGTGCATGTCTGCATGGCTTTTACTATGCAGCAGCACCACAGTAGGTATATGTGCAGGGTTTTTTTCTGTTAACTGACTGAATAAAGCTGGGAAAAAAAGGAGGACCTACTGGAGCAACAACAGAGACCTACCCTTTACCAGCAAAGCTGGAACTCAGACCTCCAAAAGCAAATCATTGCAACCAATTACTTTTTTTTTTTCTGAAAGCTGGATTTTCAGTGACTAATGGTTTGCCTGATTCTAGGTCATGCTTCTCATCAGCTACTTCAGTCAAACAAATTTACCTTATTTTTCTTCTTTTTTAAAAGAAGCTTTGCTATATGCTCTTTTGCTCATTTCCAGTTATTAACATGAATCACAGAATCATAGAATCATAGAATGCTTAAGGTTGGAAGGAACCTATAGAGCTCATCTAGTCCACCCTCCTGCATAGGAGAAACAAAATCCAGTTCCAGTTATTGATGATGGGGAGCTTTTGACAAGATTCACAATTCCTAGACTCCTCTGCTGTGAACATATGACAGGGACTAGATCGTCCCCTGGTAAAAGCAGCCTACGTCTATTGACTTTGGTAGACTCATGCCAGTTCATACTAATAAGGGTCAGATGATGATTTTGAAAGCTCTCTCATATGCTGTTCTGCTGCTCTTTTATTATAATACATGATTAACTAACTCTCCCTCTCTTAGCTGTTCAAGGCACTGTTTTGTCTCATCTTTTCATGGTGCTGGAATAGAAATTGTGGTTCCTTTGTCTCAGAGAGTACCAGGGACCTTCCAAACTGCTGACATGATTTGCAGCTAGTGCATAACTCAATATTTGTGATTGTGTGAAAGAAGCAGGGCACACATTTCTCTATAAAGGAGCAACAAAATATAAGCAGATTCAAAAGGTATAGGAAAGGGTATGTAAACCAAGCAGGAGTGGAGGGAAGGATAAAGGGCTGTTAGAAATATGTCTAGAGCCCTTTTGCAGCTGGCTCTGAGCTTCAGGAGAGCCACACACTAGGACTGTTTTAGCCTTTGGAATGCAGGAGAAGAGGTGGGTATGTAGCAAACGCTGCAGGCATCCTGCAGCCTGGAGAAGAGCAGAGTTCCTGAGCTTTCCTCCCTAGAACAGGAGCAGCCAGAAGAGCAGCTGGAACTGGGCTTTTTGGGTCTGTTCTGGACAAAATACAAACTATGACAGGTGCTTCCTGTGATCCTTCCTCTGATCCATAATGAAAGATATCCGCTGTGTTGGGATTTCTATTTGAAATTGTAGACATTAGGGCTCTGAGGCAAGCCATAAGGCTGTGCTGCAGGGTCAGGATCGACTTGGGCCACTGGTGCTACCCAGCTGCAAAATCATCTTGTTATGCAGGACATAAAGTATCACTCAATTTCAGAAAGGCAACAAAATCATCCCTTCAGTGCCTGCAAAAGCCTTTTTATGTGCATGAAAACATCTTCAGAATCTCATATATGACTTCTTCCACGTTGGACTGTAATTTCTTCTCTTCTGTCTTAGAGTTTGATTTTTTTTAATGCGAGGGAATGTACATATGGTTTATTGTTAGACAGCATGTCAAAAAAAAGGCAGAATGATTGAATAAAGGACTTCTCACTGTTCTCATCTGCTTAGACTCAGTTTTATATACATGTTGTCAGCTTTGTCTTGCTCTTTTTATATTATAGCTTTCTTTTATTCTTTTGGAGTTGTACCAAGAAAATTATTTTCTTTAGTTACACAGGTGATGTTGCTTTGAATTTAGCTAAATTAAATTGTCAAATGACAGTTGTGAAATTTGGTAGAAAGAAAAAACTGATTTGATACAAAGATGGCACTGTTCGCATTTGCTACATAGTCTAATAAACTGGCAAGGTATGATGCATTCTCCTAAGTATTTTATTTTGTAAAAACAAGTAGCCTTCTGAACCTCATTTGAAATGATCCAATATTCAATCCATGTTTTAAAATAACTCATCCCTTTGAGATTTAAAGTTTTTAAAAAAGAAGAAGTATAAGTCTTTTTTCCATCCTCTCCGACTTCCAGTTAGAGGACTGGGAGCCAACTTGTCTTCCAAGACTGCAAATAGCTTGTCTTACTGACGGCACACATTCAATTATTTATCTAAACAAAGGTGAGCCAGAGTACAGGACTAATCACAGCATATCTGCCCAGTCTCTTGGATTTTTAAACTTCCATGACTCTTCACTTTGAGGCTCCAATTTCCTACCAAATATTCATGATAGATAGAAAGCAATAAATCCCATTTCAGTAACATAAGTAGTGCCAGAGCAGTGCCGTAAGGAGCTCTGCTCGTTTGCTGGCTGCTGTTCTTTTGCTAGGTCGCTGGAGTCAAACAGCAATAAATTGCTGGCAAGCTCTTAGATTTACTGAGTCCAGCCCAATCCAATCCAGTTTATATAGCATCTTTCATCAACAAGATTGCAAAAATGCTGCATAAGCAATGTCTAATAAACTCTTTTTAATAAACAGTGAAAGGCAAGCGCCTTTTATATATCCACACACAGAAAAGCACATCACAGAGACTACGCAAGGAAGTCAGATTTCTAAAGCTAGTTCTCCAAACAGGGCATAAATCTTGATTAACCTTAAGACTCAAGCTAATAACTTGGTTGACATACACTTGGGGATGAAGGGGGCAGTTTCAGCATAAGGGCCTGCTCCTTATCCGTCAGAAATCACTGCCATGAACTTGTATCAAACTCATATCAGACTAATAAACCTAGGTTCAGGATGATGCTTAAGCACGTACTTGATCCAGAGGATGGGCCACAGTTGCACGTTTAGCAAGGGCAAGGTTAGACACTCACTTGTGGCTTAAACAGAAGCTCACTCTGGGTGGGTGTCGTGAAAGCCAGATGCAAAACCCTTTCTGGTTTTGGTGTATTTGGGATTTGGCAAGCGCTCTTGCTCCTTCACTCCTACACCCTAAACTCACACAGGCATATATAACCCATGCTCCTGACTTGAAAGCCATATTTTAGATGTAATAATTTGGGTTTTGATTATAAGAACTTCCTACCGAAAGGGCAACACTTGCCTCAAACCATTGCCAGCACTCCCAGTTCTTTCTCCTTCATCCTCCTCATGGGACAGAGAAAAACAGCATGTCATAGCTGTTATTCAGGTCACCCCAAGCACTTTCAGAGGGCCCTGCAGTACTGCTAGTGTTGCACAAGAAGGTAAAAGCTCAATCTGGACTTTGTGCTTCCTTCAGCACTCACAGATCTTGACCGTGGCCATGGAAAAAAGCCTCCTTGAGTGCTCAGACACTTCTGAAGCCGATCAGAAACTTCAGGAGTAAAATTTCTCCAGTTTGATTTCTAAAATGCATTTGAGCCTGTCCTTCCTTTACATTTTGTTTGGAGGTTTTTAACAAAAAAATAAGCTCTAAAATTAAGGGACAATAATTTCCCACTTCTCCGCCATTGCTAAAGCCAAAAAACCTATGAGCAAATCAGCTGCAATTCAGAAGCTTGTTTCCCCTCTTCAGCAACATACACTTTGTACAGGAAATTGCACTAATTAGCCACTACCTCGCCATTTCAGCATAAGAAAAAGATTGCCATTCGTTTCCTAGACACTCTCTATACACTGTCTACTGACAAGAGGTATTAAATGCTCTCATGTTCAAAGCGCATGCTTTGTAAGAGCGCTGCAAGTATAGTGATCTAATTTTATAGCTCGTGAATCACATAAGGGTACTTAACAGCCACTTATGCCAAAAGATTTTTATGCTCCCAGTACTGGAGTCGTAGGGGCATGACCCTACTTCAACACAGCCAAGGGAATTTTTCAAATCAGGATTTCAGCTATCCTATAAGAAGTAGAAATAAATACTAAAGAAAAAAAAAGCCCTCTAATTTTAGGATCATAGTTTCATAGCATAATTATGGTTGCAAGGCATTTTTAGAAATCTTTGGAGCCAATTCCTTCGTCATTGCATTCCCCCCTTACAGCTAGTCAGAATTTCTCTTGCTGCAACGTGGGACTTTTTTCCCCCTGTGAACCTCTGATCAAGCCTCTGTCTTTTCTGTAACATCCCATCAAGCAAATGGAGACCCCCATTGCATTTGACTCTTAGTGCTCTCTTTTCTCCAGACTGAATAAACCCAGCTCCCCTAAGGCTCTTCTTAAACACAATGTTCTCCACCCTGCCAGGTATCTTAGTTCCAGTTTGTCAGTAAGAACACTAAGCTCTAGGTAATGAGATCAAACAATATCACTCACACATAGTCTTTGAAACAATTAGAGAAACGGAAAACAAACAAACAAAATGTCTGCTGAATTGCAAGGGAATTGGCATTTGGGTTCCATGTCACTGCTTTTTTCCCCCCCCCCTTCTCTCCATTTCCTCAATAAATTTTTCAAAGACAGATTGAAAAAGGTAGGAACTCCTGAATGCTGTATAAACAGGGCTATTTGTCCTGATAATGTTTTTGAACAAAACAGCTGGCCAGCTTTGATCACTATCTAAGCAATGAGGCTAAGTTAAAGTTGTGTTTCTAATATATTTTCAACATCAATAGCGGCAATGGAGTTAACTTCTTAATGTAAACCCTTGGAAATCTCTATAAAGATACTAAAGAAGAAATTATTTCAAGAGTGTTTCGCTGATCCAGATGTCTCTCTCTTTTTTCTCTCCCTTTTATTGTTCCCAGAGAAGACCTTGTAAAAACTGAAACTGCTTATTAAGTATACAGACTTAATGAATTGGACAAGGAAAGAAATAATTCTTAACATAACATGTTCACAAGCCTGATCCATGTTTATTGTCCACAGAGATGATAGGAAAATGCTCTTTATATACAGAGCAGCCTCTGTTAGGACAGAATCTATCTCCATGGACTGCTTCCAGTATGCAGGGAAGAGCTGTTTTTAAAATAGCACAGTATGAAAGTTTGCTGAATTATACAGTGGTACTGTACCACGGCCCTGGCAGAAGGGATTATTATTACAGACGCACATCTGCAGGTTGTTTGTTGCAAGGAAAAGTGGATGGAGTAAATCCCGAAGCAATTCAGTAATTAGGCAAGTATTACTGGAACGAGCTGCTATTTACATGGTGTCACTGGAGCGAACGGTATCTGCCACGGCTGCCGCTGGGATGCTGCGCCGGGGTCTGTGCTCTCCTTCACATCTTTATAGCTGCTTCCGTTTGCTTAAGGCTGTAGTCAATAGCTGATGGGAAGTTCATGAAGTTGCTTTAGATGTGGCAACCTGATTAGATCCTCGCTTTTAATGGTATTTCACTCAGCTGACACAGGATGCGGCTTTGCTCTCCCCATGCATTTCCCATCCTCTTGCTGGAAGATGTTTTTAGCCCTGAACGACCTACTAGGGTCAAAGTCAAGATCTCAATGAGATGCTAAAAGGCCATCAGATGAGTTTACCCCCATTTGACCCCAATGTCCAAGATCCCAGCCGCCTGCTCAACACATTTGGTACTTGCTGCTGGGTTCCAGCAGTGCCACCCCTGGCAGCACAGGCACACAGATGCGACCACATCTGTGCCTTGCAGAGACCATGGACATGATCATCTGCAACAGGCAGCAGCAGTGCTGACTTTTGGGAGGAAACGCACACCCTTCTCCCACTGCTGCTTGCTCAGGTGAACAGCCACCCACTCCCCGATCCGCTTATCTCAAAAGAAAAAAAAAAATCTTCTACCCATTTAAAATAGATCTTTCCTGTGAACACGAAATTGCAAAGTTGCAATCTGCAACATTTGCTGCCTGGGAAGGAAAAAATAGCTGTAGCAATATTAGCCCATTAATCAGAGAAAACAAGCTGTAAAAATTTGGCCTGCATTGCAGTCGCTAGTGATGGCATGTGCCTGACTTGGGGAGTTCAGTTTTTAATCCTTGATAAACTTTATTCTCACTTTACCTATAAAAATAAGTATTTCCATGCAAAGAAACAGAGTGTATCAACTTTAGGCTTTTGGCCCACTCTACTATTGCTTTCCTATTCTTTTTTTTTTCTTTTCTTTTTTTCCAAGAGGGAAATTCTTATGGTTGCAAATAAACTCTCCAAGATGTTCAAAACAGACCCAGTGCTCTACGGTGCACTCCCAGCCAGCGCCACGTTCATCTGCAGGAAGCGGATGCGTCTTGGTGAAGAGAAGGAGCCCTTTGGAGAAGATACCTGTCATGGTCTTTGGGCCATGGCACCTCAGGTGTTCTCTGCCTCAAAGTTGTCATTAATCTGTTACAGGAAGCTTTACAGAGAGACAAATAGCATGTGCAGAAACACATTAAAATATTTTGCTTTGTATCATGCTTCATCTTGGACAACTGCTTTAGTGTTGACTATTCCACTTCTTTAAATAAATTTATTAAATATATCCATTCTTCCACTGTTCTTGTTTTTCTCCTACAGTTGACCTAATTCTGCTGTTCAACTGAGGTCTATTCATAGCAGCAACTGATGCCTCTAGCCATCATTTTGATGTTACAGGTGCAAAAAGGGAGGGGTTGTTTCCTTGATGTTGGTTTGCAGTACGGCGCAATCACCCTTGTATTAACTGGGCATCACAACTGAAATACAGTCGTGTCTTCAGACACACATATAACCTATACCCTTGCATCCTTTTCTAAAGCCAATGCGAACTGGGGGTGATTCTGGGTTCTAGCTTAGGCAATGGTTCCATGCAAACACTGAAGAAGGGTTACTGATCCCCTTGCCCATGAAATGAGGTTTGAAGATATACAGCAGTGCTGTAATACCTGATGCCTACAATGTGTGCTGTCTGGGGGAATGCCATACCCTGTATGTATCGCTGATTCTTGCACCGCTGCCTTCTCCCACACTTGGGCAGGTAGAAGGAGGGGTGGCAGCACAAATGTCACAGGAGTCCCTGGTCACACATCGCCGCAGCCACAAGCTGTGACTATTTGGGCTCTTGCAAAAAGTTCCTGCAGGAACCATGGAGCAGATGAAGGCATCCTTCAGCCAATGCCTTGTCTTCAATGGGTTTTTTTTCAGAATAGTCAGAAACTTTCCTTGGTGAGAGTACATTTTCTTGCCTGTAAAAAAGCTCTGTTTGTAGCAGTGTATAAAAATTTACATAAACAATGAAAATTCTGTGTATTATGGAAGGGACCGTGCTGTGGATAGGAAAAATGAAAGATCGCCTAAAAACCTTTCTGTTTGTGCAAGGTGAGGACAGGACCCAGCCTCGTGGCATGCTGCGGTGTGACTGGCCAGGAAACAGCCCTGCAGGGCACTGCTCCTCAGAAGCGCAAAACCCGCCACCAGCCATTTGGACAGGACTCCCAGGCCCGTCAGGAGGCCCATTATGCAACATCTGTTTGTCTTGGAGAACATCCCCACCCATGAAGAACAAGCTCAAACCCAAGGACCCATCTGCCTGGACCAAAGCAACTGTGTTTATACGGCCCTATGCATCTCCGCTGTTTTATAAACCTCTGTATTCTGAGATTAATCTTGAGACAAGGGCCAACTAACTGTGACAGACCTTCGACGCTTACAACTTACTTTTCAAACAAAGCATGTAACAGCACTAAGAGACTTTTGCAGGCAGAGAAATGATGCTTCTGACCCCTACAGTTTGGCAGAGGCAAGGGGTTAGCAATGGACACAGGACCTAACGCCTTGCAGGAAGATTCACAAGCATTGGTGGATGACAAATCAATGTCTATTTTTCCTATCTGGCCCGTTACAGTCAGCTGTAGCTAGGGGTGACATTTTGTCTCTACCCTGAGCCAAATTTAGGTCCCCCTGGAAAATGCGTGTTCTTTCCCAACAGCAACACCCAGGAAAGCACTCTTTACCCAAGATATCAGTGTGGGGGGCCTTAAGGGACGATGTTAAATTTAGCTCTGAGGCTAAATCTGTATGAGCAAAACCAGAGTTAAGAGTTGCAAGATTTATGCCACCTTTCCTCTCAGAACACACATTTTGCATCAATTTGGCCCTAAATTCCCAACAGTTTATCTATGTCTGATCCCTACATGTTGCCTCTAAGTCCTTTCCCCAGTTCACACAGTAGACGTACGTGATGATAGTTATTTTATCAAGAATAAGAAAACTGTTTTGTTTCATATTCGGTTTATCAGTGGGGTTTTATTCCCAGACCACTCAAAAGAAGAAAACCCAAACATTTTAATAGCCTGAGATATCAATCTGATTCTACAAAGCTATTTGAAAGTGCTAAACTTTATCTGGCACACTCTAATATATCCGGAGCAACGTTTTGGCACATCGTGTAAAGCAGACTCTCCCAAAAACATACGTGGAAGTTCTCATACTTCAAACTGAAATGAATATCACGCACATCCTTGGAGAAATTTCACCTCTTAGTTCAGAAAAATATTTTTCTCCCTTTTGCTGCCTAATGAAGTCCTTCGTTCATCACTATTGTAACCCTGATGGGCACAATGTGTATCATAATCTCACCATCTGCAGGACTCGCATTCCTAACTGTGCAATCGCAGCCAGATGTCTGACTTATCTCCAAGGCACTGACTTTGGTCAGCTGGTTTTTATTTAAATGAATTACAAAACCAACAGAAAGCCCATATCTATTATCTATCACAACTGCAGATAGTAACTCCAAATGAATTTATCTTGGGTTTTTTTATCGTTACCCTTGCCCACACAGACACTTCTGTGGATGAATCATCTCAAAGACAACAACAAAACCCAAATGAAAGGGCAGGCAGGATATTAAGCAGAGTATCTCACTGGAGATGAAGTGTGCAGATTGCACTACAAACAGATGAGAAACACACGGCCCCTAATAATATGGAGATACCAAAGCAACACAAGTTCTAGTGACACAGAGCACCAGCTCAGAACCGGCAGCTTCAGTGCTCAGCAGTAATAAATGTGCATATACCTGAGCACAGCACTTTCTCTCTTGCCCTCACACACAGAGCTTGTGAATTCTACTGGAAACTCATGTGCAGTTTTCTGGCACACACACACAAAACACTTTTCCTCGGAAAAAAAAAAAAAAGGTACATCATTTAGAAACATGCAATTATTACATGTTTTTTCCTTCCTGGCATCTCTGGACCTTTCCACATTGCTAATTATTGCTGGTAGCAGTAATACCAGGTTTTTACTTCCATGACGTTAACCTCTAGAGTATGAGTGCTGCCAAGAGAAACCAAGTTCAACATAAAGAGACATTCAAGAAAGCTGATAGTTCCTTACTTAGATTTCCCAGACTTCCTATCTAGATAATTCCTTACATTTACTATCAAATGAACACAACTGTCACAGAAGAAACACATCATAATAAACACTATACTAGCACCAAAGTGTTCCCAGCATGGACCACAATCCCACATTTTTATGCAAACCCCCATCAAAACCATGACCCAGTGGATTTCCAAGCTAACGCAGGATGCAGAAGGTAGCTCCATTTGGCTAGGGCAGAGCTTCCTGCAGAAGCCTATGGTCAGTGTGGGAGAATCAACTGCATCGCATCCTGCATTATAAATATCCATCATCTCCTGTGAAGTAGCTCAGATCTATCTCAAATTCACCTCACTGACAAGAAATGGAGAAACCTGCCCCCAAAACATCTGAAGGAGCTTGCCTCCTTGCCAGCAGCACCTCTCCTGATGCAGTGGGGTGAGAAGGCTCTGCAGAAGCACACTGGCAGGGGTCCTCATGGAGGACAGCCCCCCATGTCCCCATGCACCACGTGGGAGGTGCACCTGGGTCTCTGCGGTTTCCCAGGCCAGCCTGAGCCAGCCTTTTGCAGGATCCAAAGGAGGGAGCCACGTCTGCAGCACTGGGGCGGCCGCCTCCGCAGCTGCATGGCTGGGACCCTTGGACCATGCTGGTTTTCAAATCAGGGCGATGTTGCAACACTTGAACTTCGCTGTGTTTTTTGGACCTCCCAGGAAACTGGGCCAGAAGTAGAGCTAGGCAAAAAGAAAAAATACTCAAACAAAAATAACCCAGACTGTGATCATGTAATTAAGGCTGTAACATAACAGAATCACAGGTGTTGGGTGCAAATAACATAGGCATGTGGTTAACACTGGTATTTCTTAATTTGTAAGTGCCAAACCTTTGGCATGTTTGTAAGGTAACTGTGTACATAAGAACAATTTTGTATTAATTATGGCTATCAATGTGCCAAATTCCCTCTAATGCTTCCTGAAGCTGTCACAGAGATGACATTTGTCTCTCTGTATTTTTCCTGCTGATGTCCAACTCCCGTTTCATCCCTGGCTGACCTCATGGATGCTGTCCTGTAGAAGGCACAACGAGACTATTACAGAGTTACACCATGTTCTGCACCAACAACTCAATGTCCATTTGCCATTAGCTTTCCAAGGTGGTGATGAGCTGCAGGTGCAGTCCCATAGCTGTAGGATGCCCCATCGCTTGATAGTGCTGGTGGAAGTCCAAGACAAGAGAAGTGAGAAAAATCATGGGAATGGCACTCCAGCCTTTCAGGATCTGCAGTTCTCGCATCCACACCAGGGTCCTTACTGAGCTGGAAACCCTTCCTGGGGAGGACAATTCAGGGTACTCACGGATGAACATGAAATCCATTCTGCCAGATGCTCCACGGACAGCTCAGGGAAGCTATGAGCATTACCCACATTCATTACTGAGTAGCCTCTGTCCTGCCTGGCACGCAGCTCAAACATCTCAATTTTAATTATTTTAATCCACAGTTGATGCTCAGGACCATGCAGTACTACTCAAAGTAGCCCATTTTGATGTCCCAGTGAAATTGCTACCTGCCTCATTGCAAAGCAATGAAATAGTTGAGAGAACACCTAAGCTCTTATAAAAATGATGAATTCCTTTTCCACAGATAAAGTCCAGTGAGTTTTATGCTGCTACCTTCAAAAATGCCAACAGCACTATTTTTTGGCTAGGATTTAGCTGTTGCATTTTGACAGCTATGGCAGAAAACAGCAAAATGATCAAGACTGTTCCTGTTGGAGCTGGGCAGTGAATTACACGCTCTTCTCCATCCACAAAAGAAATGTTTATCATCTGTTGCCAAAAACTGCAGCGCCCTCACTTTCCATTTCTACAGCCACCAAGGAGGCTGTTACCCTCGGGAAGTCTCATTTAGAATAAACAGTTCTTTATATTTATTATCATAATTCCCAGAGAAAGGGTTGCAAGTGGCTAATTAGCAATTAAGCATGACAGACCAGGCAGCCGGGAAGCACCCATCTCAACCCAGACTATCTGCGGGGGCATCTTGGGGGCTCAGCACTGCTGAGAACCTCGTAACTATTCCCCTGGCCTCGAGAACATGTGGGTTATAAACTGGCTAATTTCTGCTTTTTGTGTGTGTGTGTGTGTGTGTAAATAGTTCACTGTGGGGGGCAACCCAACACCAGCACTGCTTCAGGAAAGGACCTATTTTAATGAAACAAAAAAAACAAAAAACCTGAGAGCCTGAGAGTCAAAGTGCTTCAGTTCCTCTTTCAGGAGTTACAAAACTGGAACTGACCCGACTGCTTTTCACAGGCAAAAAGGAGACTCCACACCCTCAAGCAAAGGAGTTTTGGGGCAGACCTAGATTGAACTTCATGATCCTTTCCAGTTCAGCCTTAGCGATGTGAGCTCCCCACTCCCCACCTTTGCTCCACAGCCCACTACATGCACCAGAGTGAGACGGTCAGATAAGTCACCTCCAAAGCAGATCTGGTTTAAATACAAGCAAGACTAGCCATTTTGCTAGTTAGGAAATTGCTCATGGATTTTCAAGTGACTAAGATGTTTTGGTTCAAGTTAAAGTCTTGACCCTCGGCAAGATCCTTTAGTGCAACTCCTAATAAGAGAGGCTAATCCCCTCTTGTCAGCATGGGTTGTTAAAAGATCATAGTAGTCCCTCAATGGGTTTAAAATCTGCAAGTTGAAAATATATTAACATAATTAAAGTAATGGTAGGCAATGAGAAATGTTACTTCTGCTCTGGCTCATCTGTAAGTTGAAAGCTGGGCTTTATTTTGGTGATTGCACTATTTAAAATAGCTGTTTGCTAAGCTACAACTTGCCTGCTGATGTGTGGTAATGCACACAGATATTGTCTCACTTCTGAAATTTCTAAAATTTCAAAGTCCCACAAAAAGAGTCTTTCAATTCCCACTGGCCTGCAGGAAATGCTTGTAACCCATAAGTTTGAATCGAATCAGGACTCTGTTTTTTTTTATTCAATCTTGTTCATGTTACTTTTTTCCATCAAAAAAAGTCTCCTCAAATCCTTATTTATTTATACATTCTTTGCTACCTAGAAACACAAGGAGAACACAAGTCTACCAGCCAGCAATGCACTGAGGATCATCTTTGGACACATGCATAGCTTCTCACTCAGCAAACATCTTGATGGAGGCACAGCTAGCACAAAGTTGGCAACACAGAGACTGCCAAAACCCTTATATAACAAAAGAATCGGCAATGCGTGTGGTTAGAAAAAAAAAATAGTCATGGTTGGGCTGAACTGCTCTGTGTATGTGGCACCCTGGAGACAGCCTTACCCTGGATACAGTAGGGTGGTTAAATCATCATTTTTAAATGTGATTCAATCACATCCAGACTTGGCTGCTCTTCTGCGCATGCTGTGCCTGTACAGCAAGCTCAGTATCTGCCTGTCCCATCCCAGCACATCGAGGTCAGTCCCTCCAGGGCAGCAAATGATGAGGAGGAAGGTTACAAGAGGAGGAAGAGCTGAGATGATGTGAGGGTTGAGCCCAGCGCCAGCATTGCAGCTTGCCCCACAGGCTCCCATGGACCCATCTGTCCTGCGGGCACTGACCTGTTTCCTTGTCTTTAGCTTTTCCAAACAGATAAGAAATCCTTCGCCAGAACAGTTCTTAACTGTTTTAACTGGCTTGCAGTAAACCCAAGGCAATAGCCACCAGGGATGCATAAGAGATTGCCCATGTGCCTCTCTCTTGCCCAGGACAGCAAAGCAGAGAGCTGACTCCTTCTGCATCTGGGCCAAATACTGTGTATGGAGTGCTCAGCATCACCTCACATCCAACACTTTGGCAGGGTCCCACCTCTGCCGTGAATTGCCATTATTTTGTCAACTGAAGTTTAATGAAACTAATTTGTGAGCAGGTAACAGTACCTCCTAAATCCTGAAGAAACCTCTGTGCCTAAAGGAAATCCCAACCCCAGGACCCTACCCAAAAAAAAAAGTTACTGTCAAATAGCAAAAGGTCAAGGGAAAAGTCACCCAGATGTTTAAAAGTATGGAACAGGACTGTAACGGAAACATGTAAACAAGACATGGGCTCTTCAGTGACAAAAAAAAAAAAAAAAAGAGACAACAACAAGGACCTGAAACACGAGAGTGGTGGGGAGCCGGCAAACAAGGAGGAATTACAAGCTATTTCACACAAAGTGAGTATTAGGGAAGGCCCAAGGAAATGACCAGGCAGCATATCTGGAAAGAAAATCCAAATGACAAGTACATTTTCATGCAATGCATTATTAAGCTATTAAATTGGGATGAGGTAGAGATCAGAGGAGCAAGAATTTTTCCTAGAGATTCCAACAAATCCACGAGGAATATCTCTGGATGGGTATGGGACTCAAAAACTTGGCCATCCAAGCCCTGAAATGCTGCTGCTGGGACACAAAAGTCTGCAAAACAAAAGGACTTCCAGCACTCCTCTGGTGCTGCCATCTGCTAGCATTTTCTCTAAGCTTGTAGCAAGTCACCTACCGCCACGCTGTCTTAGCCCCTTATAAATTAATACCAACTGCATGCTGGTGGCCCCAGGCTATGTGGTCTGCTTTGATTTACTTCTTAGAAGTTGTTACTGCAAGCAAGAATCCAAAGCCAGAAAAGCTCACTCTCTGCTACCTGAGCAAGTTGGAGGCAAGATAAAGCAGCCCTCCAAGTGTTATGACAAGAAGCCTTTTAGCCAAAATGAAACAGGGAGACTCTGTTTACAAGAACGGCTTGTAAATGGAAACCAAAACTCAAATTTGAAAGGAAAACCACATGGCCATAATCTCTCTCCCATGAAAGTAGCAATAATTTGGATGTCATACGGCAAGCTAAATGGTCTCCTCTAACTAAACGAGGATTACAGTTACATTCTTGGATCATACCTGACCTGGAGAGTGCTCTGAAGTGCAAGGAGTAAAGGAGACCTCCCCCCTTCACTGTGCTACGTTTCCCTGGCACAGCCTGAGGAAAGGTTATGGAACAACTCAAGTTAGTTTACAGAACAACCCAAATGATTTTTCTGGAATGAAAGGTTGACATGAATGTTTCCAGTGTAGATGGATACCAGCCTGCTTCCTCTGCCTCACTGTCAACAGCAAACGTGTGAAGTAAGTGATGGATTCATGTCTTAATGCTGCATTTCTTAATACAACTAGTAAATGTAAGGTAAAGGGGGATTTAGGAAGTCTTTCTAAAATTTATTTTGCCAGTAGGCATCCCAGGCAAAGGCTGGACTGTGGCTGTGGTTTCACCTTAGTGAAGCTAAGAAATACGGCAAACAACTGCGTCAGATGAGGTCAACAGTGGGTAGAATATACCTCTGTGTGTACATACGGCAATTTATGTAGCTAGATATGTGATAGATAGGATAGACATAATTTTCTAACATGCATGGAGATGCTCTGCCAAGAAGCCCAGCTGCTATGTGCAGTTTCCTCCAACTGGAAATCCCAAGTACACTGAGTTGCAAAGCCTCCGTGTGACTCATCATCGACAGGTGAGTGAGACAATCCAAAGGAACTTGCTACCTGCACTTCTGCAAGAAACCCAAGTTTTAAAGGAGCACTTCCAGTGCCTCACAGCTGCAACAAAGATATTTCCCCTCTGAATTTCTGTTCTGAGCACTGCAATGGGAGCACACTCTGGGGCTGACCTTCCCCAAGCCCCCTCTTATCGCAGTGTCACAGCAGCGATGAAGACCTAGGCCTGGCAGAAAGTCAGTTGGTGGCCGTGATGGTAAAACATACAGAGTGTTGGCTTTCCTGACACTGCCATGATGTTAAACAGGGAATAACACCAAACGTAAAACTCACATCCGAGTTGGAAGGTCTTTCTCAAGGAGGAATCAGTATGCACTGGCACACAACACCAAGGCACTAGGTGAATAAGAAAACAGGCAAGTCCTGTAACATCTTGAGAAAGCTCAGGAGACAGAAATGCTCTTACCCTCACAGTTAAGTGCTTTACAGCACAGCCCTGCAATGCAATCTCACAGATTTTATCCCGTCATGAAGTGGGCATAACCAAAACACTGATGACAAAGAAATCACTACCAGCAGCAACGTCCTGCCATGCGACAAAGGCAGCAGCCGCGGTGCCTGCAACGCATAAGGTACTCACTGAGCAGCTCTGCAGGCCAAACTCTCATTTTAAGGTGCCTGAAGGACCACTGTATTTGCCCAACTCCAAATCCCAGGCAGCTCATCTCTCCGAGCTACTAGTGTTTTTTTCCTAACCAGTTTCCAACACGCGGCTCACACTTGATCCTGTAAAAGACAACAGGCTGCAAATTCCAAGAAAACAGCTGGTATTTTTAGCAGCGTCACATTCAGAAACCAAAGAACAATCCTTAAATCATCACCCAAGAGCAAACCACTCAAACAGAGAGGAACTGACGGTCCTATGACAACTACTCTTTAGCTGAGCAGTGGCTACACCCAAGACACTTCTGTCGAGAATTAAGTGCAGGCACGTGGCAAGCTCTTCCCATATCATAAATGCAGCAGTCATTTTTCAAGAACTGAAATTTCAGCAGTGCCTGTCAGTCCCAGGCTGACTTTTTGCAAAAGAGAATTGTTTACATAGTCAATTATTCCCAAAGGCTTGCTTTAAATGACAGGGTGGAAATCTCTGTGGGCTTCTCTCGAGCACACTCTGCCCCACATAAATAACAGTGGCAGAGAACCATTTCAGAAAGAGTTAGACCCAAAAGACCAGCAGGGCTGGATCGTGGGAGAGCACTGGCAAGAAACGTAGCTCTGCCATAGCAAAGAAGCCAAAGAAAACAGGGCCACTCGGGGCTGTCCTCTCTGCAGATGAAAAAACACAGATTAAAAAATGTTAACTCCACAGGTAGCAGCCATTGCATGAGCTGCACGTTTCTAATGCCAAATGGGCTTTATTACGGTCTCTTCTTTCAAGAGCTTAGAGCATCCTTAGCTCTTCCAGAAGCTTGTAAAGAGCTGGGAGAGATATGGTGGTATTTGCACCATGACGTGCTGTACAATGCACCACAATGTGCTGTACAATGCAAGAGTCGTGCTTGCACGTGGGAAGGAGAATGGTTGCTTTTTCCAGAAATTAAAAACATCTAGCAGGGTTGTGTTATCTTCTCTGCAAGATGAAAGCAGGACGTGGGCAGGGGCAGGACAAACAAAACATTTACTTGCAGGATTTACTTGCAGGAGGTGAGAGAATGCACCAGTAGTCACTGCTGGGTGCTTGGGCAGGCGGATAATTCACCACTACGCACCAGCGATGAAAACGGTTTGGCAAGGAATAACCCTGCCCAGGACAGGGAACGGATCAAAAATGACCAAAAAAGGCAGTGGAAGTGATCTTAACAATGGGCTAAGAAAACACTGCAAAAACCACATGTCAGTTAAGGACAGATTCATGCACAGCACGTCCTTATCTGTGACATAGAGGTCTCCAAAAACATAAGTGCCAGGAGATATAAAGAAAATTTACTAGACTACATATATTTCCAGTAATATGCCTACAAACAGCATTTTGCAGTGACTCAGATCAGAAAGTGGCAGCCAAAGCCAAGAGGAAAGATTGCAGAATTAAAAACCCTGGACTGAGAAGCGGAAGATACAAGGTGACTATTTAATTAGAATAATTAATTAGAATAAGGATTTTACCAGCAGGAAAGAAGAAGAAAGAGGTGTCCAAGGACTGTTTCCTAACAGGGCATTTCTTTTCCTATGCATAGCTTAATATAATGCCCTGGGCACATGCGTCTTGCAATGCACACAGAGATTCGGAGTTCCTAGGAGATTGGTGGAAAGTTTCCTCCTTCCCATGCCAGGATGGAAGCTCAAACATAAGAAGATTATGATAAAAGGTACACTTTATATGGTGGAGTCTTGGTGACTGTGAGCCTATATATTGCGGGTGCTCAGGGAGGTTTTACAACCCACCTCTGTGTTTGCTTCAGGCCTAGCTCCCCAAGCTGGGTGCAAGATCCCCAGTAGGTTACTGGGAATGGGGCACCAGCAGCACCCCAGTGACAAGCACGTAACCTGCCGTGCAGGTAGACCATGGTGGAGATTAAAATAAAATGAATAAATAAATAATTAAATAAAATAGGTGTAAGAGGATTAATTGCAATTGCACAGGCACCTACCAGCTGGCCTGGGAGCAGGTTGCTGCTCACTGACACTGGCACCTTGTCCTCAGCTCCTCTCCCTACTCACAGCCTCTTGCTCTCAAGTCCCCACCTCCTTTTTTAATTTTTCCCAATATCCCTCTTTGCTATTTCTTTACCATCCTCTTTTTCTCATGGATCTTTTCATAAGAGTTTCCTCTTGCACCTACTCCTGATTCCCATCTGCATCCTTGCAGGCACCGGGCAGGAGGGAGGAGAAGGGGGCATCTCCTATCTCCTTTATGCTTTAGGAAATAGAGGAGCATTAAACCACAGGACATAAGTATTCTGTCAAGCAACTGCTGCCTGCATTTTCCATTTTTGCTTTGAAAGCTCAATAAAATAACCACTGTGCCAAAATGAATTTAAATAAGATCCTACTTTGAAGCCTAAATTACTCTGCAGTGTTATTTAATGTCATACTTTTGAACCTTTGACAGTTTTGCAATCAAATTTCCCCCTAGATTTCTTTTTAAACATGCTGCCACAATGCTGAGTGAATCCAGGGATCCTAATGAACTCCATTTCAAATGCAAACCATGTTTTGCAGCGCCTAAGAATCAATTGGGCTGCCGGAGATTGCTAAAATAACTTGTATGAATTCCCGGCTATTTTCTACAGGCGAAGGTCAAGCTGGGGAGATGAGCAGGCACTCCGAAATTAGACTGGCTCCATCTGTTGCACATGAAGTTCTGCTTTGGCAGTGAAAAGATTTAGCAGGGGGAATAGGCTGTTGTCTGTGTTTACAAACTGCCACGTCCCGTGAGCGGAGGGGACCTGCCAGAGCAGCACCAGGACATGCTGGTGCTCAGCAGCCTCCAAAGCCTTTGCTGGGAAAAGACGGAGTCGGGAAAGGACTTGCAGGGCTGTTCTCAGCTTCCAGCGCTGTATTGCACATTGCGTCGCAGCTGGACCTTGTCTGCAGACAGCCATGGTGCAGGAATTGTGTTTTCCATAGCGGAGTGGGAGAAGCCCCCGTATCCGCAAGGACGGGGGAAAGGCATTGGCAGAACGGCTGCCTCCCCGCATTCCTCCCAGCGGTGAGGAGCTAGCTCTAGCCCTTGCCGAGTGCGATCCGACAGCTGCTTGTGCCGCGGAGGAGGCACCGGAGCAGCTTCTCCATGAATGCAATTCCCAGAGCCAGGGAGCTTGCCCAGGCATCACCCCCTCCTCGCACAATTCCCCTTGTGTTACACACTGCAATGGAAATGCCAGGTGGAAGCACACACATTTCTTCTCCATTTCCATCTTACTTCCTGGACAAAATGAGTTCCCCTCTAGGTATAAAGTCATTTTCCTCCAGTTAGGCCTTATCAATTAAAGACAAAATATCAATATATATATTCCAGAAATACTCCAAGTGCCAGGAAGGCTGCAGGGTGTCAGTAGCAGAATGAAAGTGAAGATTCCCCGCCTAACACATTGGCCAGGCTGGAAAACCACCGTGGATGCTGAGGTAACCACCGTGGATGCTAGGTAACCCAGTGTTCTGTCGAAGCCAGGCTCGGATAGCAAGCAAGCAACAACCAAAACCACGATTTTCGACCCAGAAAAACGAACAAGGTTTTTGCATCTTGGCATGATGCTTGTTGTAAAGGGAAAACCTTTGCACTAAGCACAAAAGTCCATCAGAGGAGGGGGCGGGGGAGGAGGAGGGCTATTAAAATGGAGCTCGGATCTGAACTCCTTGTCCAGCTGAATTCTTTGTGGTGAATAATAAGCTTTTACCAGGAAGAGAACAGAAAGCTTGTTCACTAGCTGGGCTTTTTCCAGAACCCGCACAACATTTAAAATCCTACGAACTCTCTTATCCCTATGAAAAATAATTACTCCAAAGAATATTCCTCAATGAACCCTTAGGGAACAAATTATGATACTGCTCTGAAAACACTCTGTTCTTTTCCCCTCACAAAAAAACAAGCCTCTCTCGAGCTTGTTTCCAGGAGGTGGGCAAGCCAGTAAGTGAGCGAGCAGCCTGTGGAGGGGCTCCATGCTCAGCTGGGCAATATCACGTATTCAGGGGCACCCTTCGTCATGGTTCCGCTTCCCTTCCATAAAATCTGTTAAATTCAACCCCAAGTCCCTCTCCAGTAGCAGCATCCCAGTGGAAAATCCAGGCAAAGGGACTGCAGCTTCCAAGCTGGAGCACTGCGGTCGCAGCTCCGCATGCGCGTTCGCCTGCGCTCATCTGTATAAATCTTCCTATAAGCACCAAGGAGCATTGGCAAGCAAATTCAGTTTTAAGTGTCCAGGAAATATGGCCTGTGAGCAATAAAACAACTATTTTAAACAGGATGCAATAAGCTTTTCATGTAGGATATTTATGCTGCTGTGATGTTTTATAAATAACACAGTCAAAATAGTAAATAAAAGACGATCGGATTCCAGGGGAATGGACAGATTTTTTTCAGTCATGCTGGAGGTTGCCAAAATTGCTATTTTCTCACCCTGCAGTAGCTGCCAGCTTTCCAATGTTTCATATTCACCTTCAAGATTAAGAACTATGATATAAGCCAACAACACTGTGCCTCAGCTTCACTTTCAAAGACAGTAGGGTACATTTTTAATATTTCTCCCTATCTTATCTGAAAAACTTTTGACATGGGCTTCAGAGCTGCAACAACTTTCAAAAAGATATTTCTTACCACCAAATATATTTTAAAAGTGACCCTATCACCCCCAGTACCACTAGAGGTCCCCAACCCAAGTTGGAACCCAACATAAGGACTTAGTGCCTTGGTTCTCACGCAACAGTTAGTTAAAACAAAAAGTTAAATTCCTCTGTTAACCCTGATGCAATTCCATTATTATTACAGGAATTACAGCAGGGAAGGGTTTACCTCCATATTTACCTCCATATTATCAAGACCAGATTTTATTTGACTGTGCAGTGTGGACTACAGAAGTGACTGAGTCAGGCCACGCAAAGGGAAAAAAACAAAACAGAATATTTTGAAAACCAGCATTCCACAGACCAAGTGTTTTTAAATAGCTACAATAGGAGTTATTTTATTGACTTTTCCTTTCATTATGTGGAACAATGGTATGTCCCAGCCTCCCAGGGAAATTATTAATAGTACGTGGTTGATACTGAAATCGTGGAATACGCAGCATGGGGCAGACCAGGGGCATCCGCAGGCACAGACATGGCTCCTGCCCCAAATGCCTCGCAGTGACATTGTCCAACTTTTTTTTTTTTTTTTAATTCCAAGTTAGATTCATGTACTAGCTTGCACAGTCTGCCTTCACCATTCAAATCATCTGGTGCTTGGTCCAAATGCAGCTATTTCCATTATGTGACTGGTGCGTAGGCACTCATGTCTGGCGGTGAGCTCATGTGCAATAACAGAGGGGATAAGGATTTCTCCAAATATTTACTGTAACTTTGTCCCACAAAGCAGGCAGACTTTATGTTGTACTTTATTGTAAAAAAAAAAAAAAAATTAACTCTTGAAGTAACCTGTTTATATATATGTGTGTGTGTCTATGTATACATATGTATA
This sequence comes from Tinamus guttatus, assembly GCF_059628265.1. Taxonomy (NCBI): domain Eukaryota; kingdom Metazoa; phylum Chordata; class Aves; order Tinamiformes; family Tinamidae; genus Tinamus; species Tinamus guttatus. The sequence continues at coordinate 51,798 of NW_028289140.1, forward strand.
CATGTAAGTTATGAAACTACCTAAGTTGAAATATGTAAGCTATGAAATCTGAAAATCTGAACTTTTCAACTGCCTTTCATGACCTCACTGTAAACTAGCTTGTCCCTAACTTGGAACGGCCTGCTCAAAACCTCCAGAAAGCCATCTGGTCCTGGAAAGTTCTGATTAACTGTAATTCAAATGTTTTCTAGAACTAGGTTAATTTTTATGATATTTTCAATAGAAAGATTTCCAAATAATTTGAAAAGCATTTCATATTTTCTTGAAAAAAATAATAAAAAAGTAGTAGATATCAAAATATTTTGAAAGTCATGTTTCATAAACATGAGTAAACATATCCAAAACATTGTCATTTCCCATTTTTTGACACATCTGTTTGCAAATTTTTTGGTATAACTAGTCTCTGCTCCTGACATTTTGGTACACGAGTAATTCCAAATTGCTTGGTTTTTCTCCCAGATAGGATAAACTACAGTCTTATTTTCCAAAGCACAGGGCATAGGCAACTGCTTCTAGCAGCTTCAACTGCTAGACTTGTGGCAGTCAGTGCTCCCAAATGTCTCAGATAGTTTTGGTGACATGGGTCAAGACAAGTATTTGTGTTTGAATGCCAATTTTCTCCATTTAGATACGGATATATTTCATTCTATTTTCCAAGAAGTATCTCAAAACAGAGAGAAGGAAATTTTTCATCAGAGAAATTATCCTTGTGCATTCTGGCACCAATCTGGCCAGTTTGTTACAACCGACTTTCACATACAATGTAATTAATCTTTTCTTCCCATAGGTTATTTTCACCCTATTGATGCTTCATTTATACTCTTTGCACTTCATTTACATCATCCATGTCTCTTCCTCTTCCTACTTTTTACTTGATTTTCAAACAGGGGAGAACAGCAACAGAAAATTACCAGAAAATGCTACCTTTTACAGTCATGGACTAGACAAATTTGTAGCATCAGAAACATGCCCCAGGCTTCCCATTCTTGCATATGAAAAGACAATATAATTTTGATAAATTCATGTGGATTTAGGCCACCAGATGGATTCAAGCCACCTCAGGCTTTTTTTTTACGGAAAAGGATATGGTAATATGGAAGGATACCATGTGTTCAAACTAAGACCTGAAATTGAGTTTTGTGAATGCGTTTTCATTAAAAAAGCATTCAACAGCTCAGTGCTACCAGCTGTTCATGAAGTTCAGATGTTAACCACGCTATCATCTCCATGCCATTAACTATGCCCAATTTCAAGTGTACCCCAAGGGAGTGCACGTTTGCTCTCTGAGCTGAGGACAGTGACTCATCCTGGGAATAAAGCAATAAATCCGAAAGTAAACTAGTACGAAATCTGAACATCAGAAAGGAGGCTATGCGACTGAAAAATTAATAAGGCAATATGGCAATCCCAGCTGACATCTTGTTATAACAGCAGTTAGAAAACAGTTTAATTCTCCAGCTCCTGGCCACACCAGACGGTGGTTTAACCAGTGTAGGATATTCTCTTTGCTGAAAAAACAGTGCCAATTTCCCAGTTTAATAATAGTACAGGGGTGCAGGGGATGTTTGTCTACATGCTCTATCCTTAAAAGCAGTCTAAAAACTCCTAAAACCACTCTAAGGGTTGAAAAAATTTGCAATAAGTCATGTGTCCACCTCTAGGAGAGAAAGGGTTTGGTGGCCTACCTTCAGTGTCATTATATTGTTTTGTTAGCAACAAATCAGAGGTTCCAGTCTGCATGGCAACAGCTTTTGGTAAAATTTGCTATTTGTAAGAGGAGCTCTCTTACCAAAAAAAAGCTCTCTTTTCCTCATTTACTGCACAAAAGTAATGCAGTAGCCAAGGCAGAAGTAAAACTCTATGGTCAAGATGCCCAGTAGCCCAAGCTGGATTTTTTCTTCCCTGAGTTAAATGTTCTTTTGAAGTTATGTGAACTTCAGCATCCATATTTTCCTGTGACAACGAATTCCATATTTAGCTGGGTGTTGTAAGCCTGCTGCCTGATAATTTTTTAGACTTTTCCTTGCACAGCTCTCTGGAGACCGTGGTCTCAACCCAGTACATGCTACTATCAGAAAACTAGATGAAAGTTTGGCAAATTCCTGGTTCCCTCTATGGCCATGTATAGAAAAAGTGTTCAGCCCTTTTACCCCCTTGGGCAAAGACTAAATAAAACCAGAGGACAGAACGCTGAATTTGCTGGGTTCCTAGGAAGACCTCCAACCTAGGAGGGTTACAGCTCACGCCCAGGTCCTCCACAGCGCCCTGCATTGCTGAGAGCCACAGCAGTCCCAGACTTTTTTGGGAGGGTATTCCTCATCTCAGCAGGAGCCCTGGACCATGCCTCCTACAAAGACATGAGGATATAGCCACACAGGAATAAAGCTATTTTACCTTCTGTAACACAGCACAGAAAACACTCTTTTACTATCTCTAATAGGCCTGTTTCGAGTTCTGTCTTTGTATCCAACTAAATAAACCATAAGTTTACAATCCCTCTTCACATTTAACTGGACTAGCATCTACACCCGCTCTTCATGAAGTTCATGAAGTCCCTTTGAGTTTCACTTACTGTGTTGCAGTTGACAAATAATAATGTTCTTAGTACCAAAGTAAACAGCTGAAAGCCTAAGTCGTGGACCAGGTCCCTTGTGTGGGAAGTGGAGGTAAAGGGAAAGCCCAGAGGGTAAAACAAGGTGCATGCCACTGCCAGCTCTGTCCTAGGTTTCAAATTCAATTTATGTTAGTCTAGGATGCCCCCATGTAACCGCTCCTCTCTTCCAGCAATGCAATGCAGCCAAAGGCAACAAAATTTAAAAGCAGGCGGTGACAAGGATGTGAGAAAGTCTGTCCTGAAGTGCTTGCTTGAATCTAGGCTCACCTCACGAAGCAGTATCAGCAGCCTGGAGGTTGCCATCCTGCTACAGCACATAAGGAGTTTAATCTCTACCCTTCAAGGTTTACAAGAGTAGCCTGGATCCATCCCCCAAAGATTTGGTCACATCTCATTCTTGATCCTACTTTAATTAAGCAGGAGCCTGACTAGAGATCTCATGATATCCTTTCCAGTCAGAATTAGTCTATGACCTGTTTTATGCTACCTTAGCTAGTACCTTACTTCTGTCAGCGACGCTGTTAAAATTTTAAAAAGTGCATCTCCAGATGCATTTAAAAGTGCAAGGAAGGAGAATCTTGACTTGTGACTCCAGGTAGGTGTAACACAGACAGCCTGCTGATGCTCTTACGCTCTACTCTAGTTATCCACCGGATATTAAAAAAAGAAAGAGATAAAGTAGACATCTGCCTTGGATCTGGAAGACTGTGCAGCCAGCGTTTGCCTTTCAATCCAGAGGCTGCAAGGCATGTGGCAAGATGTATGGAATTTAAGTTAGAATGGAGATAAAAAGATGAAATTCATCTTTACCTTGTAGTTATAATCGTGGGGTAGCTGCGTATCGGAGCTGTGCCTGTATGCACACCCATGGCACTTAATCATTAATTCCCTGGGTGGTCCAGAAACTCCCCAGCTCCTCCCTGCGTACGTGACACACCAGACATGCTTGAGACAAGCAGATTGACTGATCCCCTAGCTGGCCTCATAGCACAGGATTTGACTATTTACTGGTATCCAGGAGCAATTTTGGACAACGTGGGCATTCCCTCAGGCAGTCTCACTGTGCACAAGCCAATGGATAGGCCCTATCCACATGCTTCAACGCACTGGTTAACGCTGCAAGTTGAGAGCTTAGCTACGCCAGAGATTTCCTCATGCAGATCCTCCTGCAGAATGGATCAAGTTGTACATAGAAAAGATGCTTGGAAATAGCTTTACCTGCATTACTTTCTACCAAGATCCCAATAAATTACTTTTTTTCTTTTCTTTTTCTTTTTTTTTAAACAAACACTCATGCTTGTGCAATGATCAGAAAAAGATATTTAAGGAGAGGGATAAAAAAATCCAAGTTAAAGCCAAGTGGTCAGCAAGTAAAAGGCAAGGAACATAAAGAGAAAGTAGTATGTTAAAAATCCAGAGCACACCCATTAGCAAGGCAGAAAACCTTTATAGTGATAGTCATTAGGATAGCTCACTGGTCAAGACACGTGACAATGTTAGGCCAGTTTTATTATGAGGGAGAAACAACAAACAAAACAAAGGAGTTAGTGAAACTACTTCGGTCATATGGGCTAAGGAGATCATGAACAAGGCATCATATAGATGAGACTTCCTCATCCCAATATACCCATTTATACTATAAATGCTTCCTATATGCTACTCTTCCCATATGCTACTCACCTCTTCATCTCCAGGGTGCCATCCTTTGATTTGCACTCCAAATCACAAACACATCAGCACATGGGCTCTCTTTCTGTTCTATGTAGTAACTAATACAACAGCAGCTGGGGATGCAGGGGCTGAGGGTAACACAAATAGCAACAAGCCACATCTCATGCTTCCCCTCCCTTGCTTTTTATCACTTGGCTTTTATTCCTGAACAGGCTGACAAAGGAACTATTAGCTCCGTGCACATAGATTTGGATGTTTTCCTATCTTTACTGACCTCTGCATTCATAACCAGAAAGTAACAGAGCTTCACTGCATACCAATAAGTCATTTCCGTTGCTTTTTTGATTTACAGCATTAAATCTGACTCACAATCAGAACATTGCTGCATACATTTCAGCTGAGGCACTATTATTGTAGCTGTCGAGAATTAGACAGGTTTTAGAAGCTGGAACCAATTGCCAGTTACAATGAAAGAGGAACCTCTACATAAATGGCTCAGGATTTCCTGTTATTGCAGATTGATTTTTGTGATGCAAGGCAAGATTCATTTTCTTACCCCAATAATTAAACACATGTGAAGTAGCATTCTTTCCAGTCCACAACAATGACTTTCCTGGAGATTGTTTTGACAATGTTTTCAACTGAAATATTTTTCATTAATATAAATAATTTTGTTTCTCAAAGTCATGACTCCATAGTGATATCGCAGTGCACAATTTACTTTTTGCTTTTATTTTTTTACATAACTCCTTGAAAAACTGTATCCTAATCCACTGCATTTACTTGAAATTGTTTGGACTTGCTTACAAGTACCAGACTGCTACAAAATGTTTCAGCATAAAAAAAGTATCTTGCAACATAAGCTACTCAAGTATATTACTGTTTTATATAATAAAATTTAAACTTGACTTTGATTCAAATCCAGTTTTGTCCTTCCTGTATGGTATTACAAAGGTAAATGCTTGCTTAGCTAGTGAAATACATCTGTGAAATGATTGCTTTTGATAGAAAAAATGTGCAGTGTTTATTACTGCCTGGAAGAGGACTGTGGCCTCAGTCCAAAGTCTATTGAAGTTAGTAGGGATTCTTCCACAAACTTTAATATCTAAGTTAGCAGGAAATGCGCTGTCAAGAAACTTGTTTTTCTAAATACCATGACCTGACCACTAGAGATAACACAATGGTTTCATATGGAAGTTGAAAACGCTAACGGAATAAGCGAAAAATCAGGACCAGGTTCTATTATTCCTACTCTGACAGAACAAAAACTTCCTCTGCAATAACTCTACCAAGTGCTTTTCTCTGCGAGGCCTATGCTCCTTACAGCCCTGCCAGGCACTCTGCTACTTCTGAAAACTGCATGTGTTCTGCATCTCATTGAACCAAGGCTCTGGTTTACCTTGCATCCTCCCTTCTACATACACATCAAGGTGAAATGCACCCCAGCTTACCCTTTCCTCAGTGCACATTTGCAAAGATTTTTCCAGAAGTCCATCAACCTTCTCCCCTCTGGAGAGCCCTCTGCCACTAGGAACGGTACAAGTATGAAAGTGGGCTGTATTCTGCAGATTTAGCAATTCACCAAGCAGCTAACGGGAAATCGTCTGTACAGCCCACACTTCAAAGGGCCACACGCTTCTTCGGGTTCCTTCCCGGTAGGAATTGGGGGCTGTAATAAACAGGAGGCATGGGATAAGTGAAGCCTGAAATGAGCCCTTTGTATTTTCACTGTTGCTTTTTATTAATGTGGGATAACATATCTTTTATTACCTCCACATAGGCAATTCATTTGTGTCCACAATGGCTTTGGGTAAAGTCTCAACTTAGTTTTCACCTTGACTAAGCCTTTGTCCCCCTCACCCCCTCCTTTTCACTGTTGCTTTTTGTGCCAAATGAATGAATGCTCACTCAGGCTTCAAAGTACATCGCCCATTAAAAGGACTTGTTTGTTAAGAACTCCCAGCCGTCTGCTGGGGAATTCCTCACAAAAGCAGATCTCCCCTTAGGGATTATTTCGCTACCTTTGAAGACTGTTTGCCAGCATTGCTGCTTGTTATTTGAAGAGGTATTTCTTAAAGGATGGCATGCATCACGCCTTTATGGACAGTTTCCTTACAATAGCCTTCAAGGCCAAATATCTAAAAGTTGATTTACAAAAATCCAATACTTGAGAGAAACACCAATACTCTAAAGATGAGACAAGTTGAAGGTGTAAATGTGCAAGCCCAGGACCAATCCCGCTGTTCACAACTGTGTCACTCACTCCAGGGGTGCCTCATGCCCCTGCGCTAAGACTTCTGCCAGGGACACGTGCCCAAGCATCTTGTTCTGGGTGCCACAGAGTCCTAGTGGATCCCACCCCGAACACTAGTGTGTTCCCAGATTAGGGTTGGAGCCTGCTGCTCTGTTCGGCTGCAGTGAGCATTGCTCCCTGTTTTCCTCATTAAAAAAGTTGTCTGAACTGCCTTAAGCATCCAGCTCCAGGAGAGAGCTCGTAGCAGCAAGTACAGCATGGAGGAACGTGTTAAAATAAATACCCGACGGCTTTTTATGTGCCTCTCCCCCTTTTTTTTCCCTGGATGTATCTGGATGCCTGACGCTGAGATCTGGATTTCATTAGGTGGCCGGCTGCATAGAAGGCAGCCACTGCGATACCAAAACCCCTTTGGGTTTAGCCCAAAGTGACATGCCTAATGACAGCCAGCAGGCCAACATCTAAGCCAAGCGAGATCTAATGTCTTCCCTGCTCAGTCAAGGACCCAGCCCCTATCCAAATGGCCTTTCCCTTTTTAAGGCTGTACGCAGCCCTGTCTTTAACACAGAAAAACAGATGCATCTCATCTGGTAAGCACTGAGCTCTCGCCATCTCCTTCTGACCTGGAACTGGGGCTTAAAAGTGCTGAAAAGTTACACACGTAATACAAAGCCTGGATCCTAAAAGCTCACAAGCTGATGGGTTTGGGCCAGCACAGAGAGGTGGGGAATATAAAATTGAAGAATATGTGGCAGCAAGAGGCATAACCCCTGGGTACAGTGGGTGCAGGTAGCTCATGCCTTCCTTTGCCAAGTTCTCTCAGCATGTTAGAGTGGATAAATCCACTCCATAACACTTAATACCTTCTCCTTCCAAAAAAAGGGGGGAGGGGGAGAGGAGATGATAGGGAAAGAACCTAGTTTTGAGAGATAAATTTGATTGTAAGTGCATGAGCTCAACACTAACTTTTGAAGCTATAGGCTTAAGAATTAATTCTGGGCATGTGCTGCAAAACAACATGGGAACTTTTTATTTAATCCTGTGGCTAAGATAATGAAATAGCTGCACAAAACAGCTATAACTGCACCCACGTTCATTAATCATTTCTCTCAACCATTCCCTAGTTGTCTTAAATTCATTTTTAGAAACTTACCAACACAACCAAAATGTATTTTCTGAAGCCAAACTGGAAGGAATCAAAGGAGTTCTCACATGAGGTAATCTCATAAAGGAAGACAATTTCATCCCCTGCACAGAGCTATTACCCAAATATTGCCAAGCTGAAGTTTCAGTTCAAATTATTTGCGTATGTTCAACTGGAAAAGAGTATGAGAAACAGCGCTGAGTAACTGTGCTTGCCATTACTCATAAGGTAGTGTAGATACATAAGGCCCTTCACAAAACACGATGGATATTCTTCTTCAAAGAGCTACATGTCTAAGCAAAAGGAAGATTCACAAAACAGACTCAGAAGGTCAGCAATATGCTATGCCTGCAAGAAATCACAGGGCATCGAAAACAAAGCTGAAAACCAAGATCCAACAACAAAAAAACCCTCAGTGTTTTGCATGCACTGTGTATGATGTAAAAAATAAGGATTCACAGTTATTGCGAGGTACTATGCTATGCAGTGAGAAGTAAATTCAGAAACAGAGAAAGAGATGCCTAAAATGAAAAAGCTGGCATTTTCTAACATGAAAGAGGTGAAACAGTGGGACAGAGCCCTGTTTGCACTGCTAATAATGATTAACATTTGTTAATTATCAGGTGCAGCAATGAAGCAAAAAGTGGCAAGACCCTTGGATGACAAAGCATTTTGGAGAGTTACATTCACATAAGTTTGAGAGAGACAAAAAAGCCAGCAAATATCCTGACGCCATGGGAAATGCTCTGGGAAGAAATGCATTATATCCCAAAAGGAGCTTATACACATGCATAAATTCTAATTGAATGTAAAACATCCAGGAAAGAGACCTCAGAGATGCAAAGAATCCAGAGAAAACATCTGTTCATTGCACAGGAAAATGGGTTATATAGCCAAGAAAATATTAAACTGCCTCAAGAAAGATAAACTAGCAGCATTACCATTCTAGCAATAGGCTTGAATCTCTAGGAACAACAAAAGCTAAGTCTTATTTAGGGAAAGACAGCAGCTGAGCTCTTCTGCGCATCTCAACTCGGATGTGTATGCTGAGACCTGTCCCTGAACCTCTCAGAAAACCCACCCTCCAGAGGGGTATTTATCCTTGGTAATCAAAAGAGCAGATGGCTACATGAGAGAGAGATGGTTGAAATTCGGGTACCTCTCTAAGGCTTCTTCTGCAGATCACTGTACAAGCACCAGCCTGTGTCCATGACACACCTGGGAACAGAGGGCTCAGTGATAACCCCATGCTAGCCAAATCAATACTAGCACCCAACATTGCTTAATAAAAAGGCACTACCTGCAAGCCTATGGTTTCAAATAATCCTAAAACAGCAAGAGATGCTGTGACACTGAACTAGTTTAAATCTTAAAAGGGAAAAAGAGTATGAAGGATCACCGGATGATAGGTATCCATCATCTTTAAGACATCCAACCTGAAAACACAGCATCCGTGTTGACAGTGGGGAAATAACATAGCTCGAAGCCGCTGCTGAACTCATTAGCCTCCAGCTTGTATCTCCTCTCACTGCCACTCTACGACATCATGGAAAGCACAGAAATGAGCCTTTTTTTCACCATCCCACATCCCCCACCCAAATACCAATCAGAGGTTACAGATACTCAAGCTTCAGTTTATATCTGAATAGTCATTTGCAGGCAGTTTGATTAAAAAGCACACAGCTGCTTAACACACTTCGGAGGCTTTTCCCTCGCTACTCAAGAAGGGACTTGCTGCTGTTATGTGGTGAAAACTAGCATTTATATCTTTATTGGGCTGCATGCCACATTATACCAAGATAAGAGGCTTGCATTTCACACATTTTCACTTTTTCTACATGTTTTATCAGTAAATCCCACGATCCCTCTTCCAGATAAATAAGTTACCTAAGCAAAAAGCCTGTGTCAGAGCCCACATCTCCACAGACAGGTCACCACACTCCTGTGCTTGCTCCTCTCTCTGACCCCACATGCATCCCCACCATTAGGTTCACATTCATCCCCTCAACCCTGTACTCGAGCAAGAGCAGCTCTGCACCTATCTGGCACCACACACAGCCAAACCACTGTAGATAGAAGTATCTATCCTCAATCTATATCCTGCTTTTGTAAGGAGGAAAAAGGTTTCCCTAGTTATTACACCCTGCCAGCTTTCCTCATAGCTTGGAGCAATTGGCTCTAAAGACTTTGCAGACAAGTTTATAGAAAACACTTTTCCCTCTTACCCTTTCATACACAAACTTATTTTTTTTCCTTCATTCTTTAAGCTTGCTGATGATGCATAGATCCTCTGAGCACATCACAACTCCAGGAAGGCTCTTCAGAAAGCTCAGAAAGGTTACCCGCCTCCATTTCCCAGCTCACCTCCAGCATATCAATACCCCAGCATACGGAAAATTAATAACAAGCTGCTCCTTGACATCGGGCTGTCAATGGGGAGGAGACACAGATAACGTTTACATTTGCAGGCTCCGCTCCAAGCTAGCCAGGAGGGAAAAGTCATTTGTATGGGTCACATTAGGGATCATTGCACTGGATAGAATTGGCCGGTTTGGGAAACTTGGAAACAAGGATGTTGTACAAGTGATGTGGAAGAGTGGTGACAATCTGCTTGCTTGGAGTTGTCCCTACTTGGGTACCAGCAAGGCCAACAGTCATCGGCATTGGGCATCAGTGTAATGGGGACTCAGCCACAGGCACCCATGGGTTGGCCCTCGAGGCCAGGACCTGGGTTGGCAGAGAGCCAGGGGCTTTCCCATGTCCGTACCAAACATGTGAGGCACTTCCGGAGACAAAGGATAACTCCATTCATGTGTATGTGCCAAGGGGAATGGAACAGCTCAGAGAGATCTGTATAAGTCAGAAGGCTGTTCTAGGCAGCAGCCTTCCCAGAACCTCTGAGGTTGCCAGCTCTGGAGCACATTCATGGTTCATAAAACTAATTCCGATGCTTAGGTCTTGCCAAGGAGGGGCCTGATTAATGCGGCCTGCCCCATCATAACAGAAGGACTATTCAACACCTCAACTGTGTGACTAGACTTGCCCTGAAAGTAAGTTGGAAAGTAAAGTATATGAGAGTGACAGAGCCCTGCGACAGGCAGCCCAGAGAGTTTGTGGAGTCTCCTTTTCTGGAGATCTTCCAAACCCGCCTGGATGCCACCCTGTGCCACAGGCTCTAGGTGTCCCTGCTTGAGCATGGGGGTTGGACTAGATGATCTAGAGGTCCCTTCCAACCTTAACCATTCTGTGATTCTGTGATTCTGTGATAAAAACAGCCTGAAATGTTGGAGAACCAGCTGTAGGAAAGAAGCGTGCCATCTCCATAGTGCAAGGCAGCCAGAGAAGGCCTGAAAATCTTCCACAAACCCATAACAAGACCATAACAGGCAACTAAGGGGGTTTCAGAGAGCCGCAGCAGCGCTCAGGCTGCTGAAGAGCCATCGCTGTGCTGGCAGAAACGCTCCCCAAGCTCCACGGGGGCAGAGCTGTCCATGAAAAGCCAGGCCGCAATTCCTGCCTGCCTTATAAACAGGTCCTGAATAAAAGTGCATCCCTTAATAATTTGCTCCTAATTAATTACAAATGACAAATGTTTGACTTAATGGAAAATGCATTTTAAGAGCTGTTTATCTCATAAATCAGATTTAAGCAACACAAGGGATTAGAAATGGAGACTTTATAGGAGGAAGCTTTGTGCTGGAATATTTTTTTCTACCAGATAAACATTCACAATATATCGCAGAGACTGCCAAGCTGACAAAGCCCAAAATGCATGACTGACTGTCTACCAGGCAAATTTACATAGCTGGCACATTAAAAGTACCAGAGATCATCATAAAGAGCTAATAAAGATAAGATTCAAAGAAATCAAGCCAGGATGATACCCACACCAGGGGTGTCAAGCTGTGGCACCCCTTGCCAAGGAGGGAGAGAGCTTTCATCTGCTCATGGGGGGAGATGGCCCATGATAAGAAACTCAATGATGTTATGAAATGCACAGCAAATATGTCCTGGTCTGTGAGTCCCTGAGTTGAAAATGTTTAAAGATTGGAAAAGTAGTCAGGAGAGCAACCTCAGCTGCTGTTGAACATGTGCTAGGGGGGCAGGTGGGTTTTCAGCGTCACCCTACAGGTGACTCAGGTGGCTTTAGGTGGTCAAGGAGAGTCTGCTGTGACGTTGCTGCTTGGTGCAAGGTGCCAGAGGTGTCGAGTAAATAAATAGCACCACTTCACAGGGCTCTGGTGGGCAGCTGCCGAACTGAATCACCTGCCTATTTGCTAATGAGAGAGGGAGGATTTGCACACAAACAGGCACAGGCTGTTTCTGAGAAACATATCAAAAAGAGCAACCAAAGAACCTGTCTAACAAGTAGAAATATATTTATCTAGCATCATCCTTGCCACAGCTGCTGCATCTGAAGCCCCCACCCACACAAAGCGTTCTGCTCTGTCCTTCAAGGTGTCAGTCCTGCTGTCCTTGTTGACACAAAAAGCAACTAGCTTCAGCTAGCTGCTATAGCCCACAACTGCTCAGCTTTCTTGCAGTTTAAGCTTCAACGTTAACATATTTTTGGCAGTATTTTGCTTTACAGATCTGTTTTGCTTGTCTGATGGACTGGCTAGTAAAAAACAAGCCATCCTGTAAAAGAGAATATATCTGGGGAGAAGCCCCATGGGCAGAGGACCGCAGTGCTTGCCCTATATGGCAACCTTCAGCACAGGTCCTAAACTGCTCATAGAACCAGAAGCAGGTATAGATATAAATGACTTTCAGTTGACACTGAGTCAACTGAAATTGGATTACCCATCCTTTTATCACTTCTATAGCAATCTGACCAGAATTTGGAGTATTTGCCTCATATGCAATTTGAAGTATCAAGGATCATAATTCTAAGGTTAGGGACACTTGGCAACCAACAAAAAATGTGGTTAGCTAAAAAAGGTTAATGGTATAAAAAGTCACTAAACTATGAAGGATAAGTTTTAGCTGCATGTGGGCCAGTTTAATGTTGTTTTAATCTTAAAATAGGAGAGCATCTGAGGACTTGCATTTTTTGCAAGACCGCAGGGAGCACAGGGAGATGATTCAAGCTGTGAGATAAAGCAGAGGGGATAGGTGACGGAGCAGTGAGGGAAAATCCCAAACTAAGAGTTACCCTTTCTTCCTTCTCCACTAGAACTTGGTATTTTGACAGCTGAATGTGCCTTGCTCTCCCAAGAAGTACAAGGCACAGACTGGAAGTCATCCTCACAAACTGCTTCCAAAAAAAAAAAAAAAAAAAAAAAGAACAATAACCAGCTGCACACGAAGTCTTCTACGGCTGTTGCAACACCAAAGTGCTCATTTACAAATTATATGATTGAAACCCATAAAGTGCAGGGTAAAATCACCACAGAAATGGAGGCTTCGGGCTTCTATCTATCCAGAGAGACAGTTCCCGCTTGTTAAAGACCGTGGTCTCCCTCCCTCCCAAGGCATCGCAATTTCCCTGTTCTTTCTCTGCAAGCTGAACATAGGCTTGGTGCCTGCAGGAGCACTCACCCTCCAGCATCCCGGCAGCAGTATCATGTTGCTTGCCGGTGGCCTCGCGAAAACTGCTTTTCTTAGTCCAGAAAAAAAAAAAAAAAAGAAAAGAAAAAAAGAAGTTGTTAGTTGTTGCAGAGAAATCCTCTCCCTCAGAGGAGCAGAGGAATTTGAAGATAACAGCAGAGGACATGAGCAAGGGACACCCAGCAGACACCAGCACAAAAGGAAGGGCCTCAGCACAACGGAAAAATACACATGCTGCTCCAAAATGCCCACCCAGGTCCAGCAGCGCTGCAGACAGTCGCGTAGTCTGTATCCTCTAGAGTCAAAGACAAAACAAAAGCCTATTTTTTTAAGATTAAGACCAGAGACACTGGGATTATGCGAGAGATTCAACAAAATGTATAATGGACGGACTCAGCATGCAAACGGGTTTGGGCTGGTGCCAAAGGCTCAGGTCACAAGAATTACATTGTTCCTTTCTTTTCCTCCCTCTTTTCATTCTTCATAAATAAACATTGTTGGATGTGAGCTATTTTTTTCACTTTTTTAGCTATTAATTTTTTTAAGCTTAGGAAGTAGTTCAGATTCAACTTTTGCCCAAAAATCAAAGTTTGAAATTAAGCATGTTAGCACTTTTGTTACTTTAGGATGAGGAAGAATAATTCTTGGTATTAAGTTAAGTGACACAACAAGCAGAAAGTTTATCCAACTTCCTGAATGCCTTCTGGCATTAACATACAATGTGTTCGAGGGAGTATAAATACATATATACATACACATGTGTGCATGTGCGCATTTATGTATATACCCACTCTGTTTAAATGCATGGTATTAACCTTGGTAGCTCCTGCAATGAGATATTCAGGTTGCTTTGCCTCCACGAAGATTTGCATTTATGCTGATAACTGGAGGGTGGAACTGGCAATGCATCATATGAGGGAAAAATGGCAGTGCTCAGAGACTCCACTCTCACCAGCGGCTTCTCCACATGCCCATTGCAATGCTCCGGTTGCTTGCAACAAACGCTACACCTGCAGGTTAGGTCACAAAGCACCCATTTGCTGCTGAACACACTCCAAAATCAAAATCAGTAATACTTTTTGAAGGCATACACACATGATTCTGTGACTAAAGGGCAGCAATGAAATGGGCACAGTTTAAGCTGCAGCTCAGGCAGCTCTTCCCTTCCTCCCTGTTGTTTCTCCAAGCAAAGCCCTAGGCTGCCCCATTAGCCATACCAGGAAGCTGTGGTGGCTTAAAAGCAAAACCAAGCAAAATAAAAACTTTCATTATAAACAAACAACTAAAACAATGAAGGAACCGAGATCCATCCCCTGATGAGGTTCTCACCGCCATGCCGCCACGCTGTCCAAGCGCTGCATCGATGTTTCCACCCACAGTTCAGTTTGCACCCTGAAGCAGTAGGGATGGAGAAGTGTCTATGGACTACATATGCCTTGTTGTCCTTCCAGGGCTTATCCTGGGACCTGGCATCCGGGGCCGTGCTGGAGAGGCACAGGCAGGAGAGGTGCGAAGCCAGGCAGAGCCTGCACCTCTCTGCGCAGTTTGGAGGTTTTTTCTGCCTCCTGCAGGATTTGCGCACCGGGAGGGAGCCTTCGTCAGGCATTGGGATGCTGCTTGGCATTGGTCTCTAGCAATGAGTTTTATTTCAACAGATAAGGAGACGCATGGAATAAAAATAAAGTGATTTTTTGTTGTTGTTGTTGCTTCTCTTGGTGTTTTTGATTTTGGGGTTCAACTTCTCCAGCCTCTCTGCAGGCAACAGTTAGAAGCCAACTCAAAAATAGAAAAAACAGCAGAGCTTTTTCACAGTGCAACCTGATGTCAACAGCTCAGGCGCTGAGCAGAGCCTTAGACACAAGATTCCTGATAAAACCATGAGGTTGGGCAATTCTACAAGAGTAGCCAATTGTTCCAATTATTATCTGCTCAGGTTGGGAGTACTGTGCTGGCCTTCCTGTAGCCCGCAAACTTGCCAACTGTTTGATTCAAAGCTTCCCTCATCCTCCAGGAATCCAGACGCTGCTTTAGGCATGATCCCAGCTCCAATTATTTTTAAAGCCCCTCTGCGCACTTAAAATGACACGATAATTAAGATTAGAAAACAACAACCAACCCAGAATTTGAGAATAACACTGAAAGCCTAAGAAAGAAAAATAAAATTTGTTTTAATTGTGCAACCCATCTGTAGGATGACTTTGTTAAAGACAATCTGGACAGCAATCTCTTAAGTAAGCCAAGACGTTTAAGAGGGATAAAAGGAATGTATTAGTGAATCCAAACTGTTAAAGCAAATTCAGTGTTTTGCCATTTTTAAGAGTTGTGTTTTGCCTCTTCACATTTCATGATTCTTTTAAGAGGTACCATTTATTTTCAAGTAACTGGGAAACTAAATCAGACTAAATCAGACTGTCACCTCACTAACTACATGCATGTGTGCTCCAAAAGCCCAGAACAGCAAAAATACTTTAAAGCAAGACTTCTCTGGAAATGAATAGAGACAAGAGCAGTATAAATAACCAGTGATGATAAAACTAGAAAACTCCTATGGGTCAAACGCAGAAGTTCATCTAACCCAATCCTGTCTCTATCAACAGCTTAGAAAAGGATATTGAAAAAAGCCCAGCGTAGCTGGATTTTCCTTCGAATCACTGCCATCCTCCAGTAAGAAGCTGTTCAGGGGAACAGCTGGTGGCATCCAAGCAGGTGGCATCCAGCTACCTGACTCTACTATTACCATCATAGCAGCCTTTTGCCATGCTGAATGTCAAAAACAACAAAACACAGAGAACGGGGACATCCCACAGGGCTCAGCACCAGTGTCACTGTCTGGGGAGCCCCCATTGCCGGTACAAGAAGACTCCACAGGAGAAGCAGACCTGGCTTTAAAGATGGAAACTAAGACTTTAAACATGGAAAGAAACAAAGAAAAGGAAAGCTGTTCTCTTTTAACACTTATTTCACACTCATATTTCCCCCTCTTCCTTCCAGTAATCTACTGCTTCTTTCCCTCTGCGCCATCCTTTGGACTATTCTCCAAATTTCATCCTCAGAAATATTGCTGTTTCAACTAGGTTCATTGCCTCCCGGAAAAGAATATCATCTTAATACGTGACGGGTATTCTAAGAATATCATCTTAATACGTGAGAGGCAATCTGACCCTCTGTCCGCTTGTGGCCTGACACCAGAAGGCTTTTTGCGAGCTCTGGCGATGAGCTGGGGGTGAGTGACCGCAGAATCTGATGCAGCTTTGCCGCCTGGCCCCAGCACTTTGCCTTGCAAAATGTTCCACCCTCAACCCTAGAAGTCAGGCTCCTGTCAGTCACTACGGACAAGGAACCCGAAAACTAAGGAAACAGATTGCAGGCACTTCTGGAAATCCTGGTTTTGCTGGAGCCAGCAAGACTGGTCTCCTTTTACCCAAACGTGCAACATCTAAAATCCCATAGCTTTCTCTGGCACATGATTTATTAAATATTTGAACTGACAAGGACATTTTGAGATAGATGATATCTTGTTTAAAGGATGTTTGAACTATGTACATGCCTTGACTGCTTTTGGGAAATGTGTGTTGATTTTAAGATTATGAAAAAGAAATCGCAAAGCAGCCCTTATTATTATTCACCAAATAATAGCATTAGTATTTTTTGATTAGGCAATGCTGCACTCTGGGGTAATAGAACAAGCTCATACAAAAGCTTTGGTGCATTAACAAAACTGCTGTGAAATCTTGGAAAGACTTCAGACTTCTAAAGAGTTTAGTTTTGGATTTGGGACTAAACCATAGCTGCAAAATAATTCGTGTCGAGAAGCAAAATGTCTCTGACTAAGGTACCTCACTCTGAGCTAAGAATTTGTATTTTCTACTACAGACTTTCCTGATTGTTACTCTTTACACTGTCATTTTTCTCTTTACACCCCTTTACTAACAGGGCAGGCAGAGGACAGCAATAGGACTATGTCCCTACTCTTCTCCATCCTTGTTTAGATGTACCTGAACTGTATAATCCTGGCACGAAAACTAGCCTGGCCCTGCCACGCTACTGGGGTACTCGAGTGAAAGTGCTTTAATTTAGGTCATTTAAGAGACTTCTTGTCACTGGGGAGTAACAGCAGCACAGGTTGCAGGGAATACAGCACCTGTTCTGAGGAGCCAGTGTGATGGAGACCAAAAGAAAGCACCACACAACAGGGTCTGCTCGCCAGGATTGCTCTACATTTATGCCAAAGGAAGCTGAAATGCAGCAAGATAATTAACCTCTTCTACGGACGTAAAACATAGCTCAGCATAGCCCTCCATTTTAAGGAAAGGAGAAACTGTGAAGACGTTACAAACAAAACGTCTAACATCTGCTGAGACCCCTTGGGAAATCTGCCTATGTAAAAGTTTAAGAGCACAGACTGATTCTAAGAAATCTTTCAGGTTTTCCCTGATTTGGTGTATATTGAATAAGATTTTTTGCTAGCAGAGTTTATATTACCTGGAAACGAGGAGACTCGGACAGATCAGGAGTTGATAACATGAAAAATAAAACCCTTCCGTTTAGACAGAACAGTGTCTAACACAGTTACAACCTATGGAAAATCCACTTCCAACAGGTTTTCTTTAGAGGTTATGACTGGAGCCAACATAATATCCAGCAGAAATGAAAAAGCAAAAGAAAAAAAAAAAGACAACACAGTAAATTTCTGCCCAAAACTACATCTTTGCTGACTGAGGACAGGACTTGCCACCTGCACAGCTGCAGAAAGAAAATGTCTGAGTAAATTTCAGAAAAGGAGATCTTGGAGTAAGAAAATGAAGAAAATTGAGCTCCAGAGAGGTGGCAGGAAGCAATACTGCTGTGAGAGCATGGACTGGACTACACACTTCATTCAGGCATTCAATCTTTTGAAATAAAAAAGGAAAAATGAGTTGTCCAGCATTGGCCCCTGACGCCCCAGGGCCTGACTTGATCCACATACCTCCTTGCAGCAAGGGTTGCACTGGTTTTCTAGCTGCCTCCATTACCTGTCATCTGTCCCAAGTTATCTACTTAGGACATCAAAGAATAAAAAGTGCAGTAAAACCAGTTGGGCATGATTAACCAGCAGAATCAAGCGTCACAACATCAAGATGTATCTGTAAAGCACTGCCTGAGGCCTGTGCCCAAGTTCATGCCCCTTGGCTCCCAGGCAGCCCTGTGGCATACCTGGAAATGCATGGTTAGGAACGTATTTAGGTCTGAGCCTCCCTGCAAGGAATTTAGCAATTGAAAATCAGGAAATGCAGAACCGTTCACCAGAGAGTTCAGCCCTAAACACATTCTCAATGCCAAGGAAACAACATTTGCACAGCAGAGCCAAACATTCAAGATTTTGGGCAAAACATGCTAGCAACTGGTATGATGAGAGCATCTTCATTCTGCATTGCTGTTCAGCAGAAGGTACTTTGGAAATTCTGCAGCTTTAAATGGAAAAGAGGAATAACTGAAGCCAAATGAACCTTGACAAATGTTTTTACCCAGGACTGTTAGATGTGAACAGATTACATCTTTCAGGAAAATACAGGGTTACTGTTACACTTCAGAAGGCATCTCCATTAATAACTTCAAGCATTTGGAAAGGCTGGAGCAATCTGGCTTAGCTATTGTGAAGGAATTTTTGATTAGTTAAAAGATTTGATTTTTTTCCTGAGCCAAGTATGTACGCTTGGCAGACCAACGCGCATCCAGTATGTTACTGCGCCTTTGGCATAAGAAATTACACTGACCATGGGCAATACTCCCCAAATTCCCTGTTAACAGCTCTGCTTGGAAAGAAAAAGAATATGACCAGAGAAGACATGCAGTTTTGTTTTGAGGGAAGAAAATAAAAGTTTCCGTGAAGAGAGAATAAAACATGTGTCTGTCTCTAAGGAGACAGGTCATAGGGCAGCAGGTGGAATGAAAGCCTCCAGCAAAAACCTTTATGCCCTGCTTCTTTAGAGTTTTTTTTTTTTCCCCGACAGGTTTAAATCATGCTGCATTACATAACGCTGGCCTTTGACTTGTGCTATCTCCTGCCCTAGGGCGTGTTAC
This sequence comes from Tinamus guttatus, assembly GCF_059628265.1. Classification (NCBI taxonomy): domain Eukaryota; kingdom Metazoa; phylum Chordata; class Aves; order Tinamiformes; family Tinamidae; genus Tinamus; species Tinamus guttatus. Next base: position 71,091 of record NW_028289140.1, read on the forward strand.
CACACAGGCTTTGAGGATGGGCTATACGATTTCCACAAGATGTTGCTGAGCTGAAGGTATGACAACCAGCCTTCATGGCAGGGAAGACTCGATTAACTGGCTGAAAAGCCCAATTAGCTAAAGATTCAATGCAGATCAATCTTTTCTCAGCAAGGCAAAATAGCCACCAAAAATGCAATACAGATTGAGCTATGCGGCAAGAGGCTTTCGAAGGATATATAAGGAACAGAGCTAATTAGGCTTTTAGAGAATTATGATGGATCATATGATTTACTGAAGACTAAAACGCTTGTCAAATGCAGATGGGATTTATTTAATCTTTTGTGATTAAATCCCTCTTATAATTCTAAGCTTTGGAATGGTCCTCTCAGCATCAAATCACAAATTAAACCTTCTAAATGGACTTTAATTATACTTTGATGACTGTCCCCACTTCCCCACCCACTCGGAAGTTGAGAACATCTTGGGTGTCAATAATGCTTTGTAATCATAATAAAGGTAAATCTTCCAGTTTTCTGCAAATACTGATTTCCTAATATTTTGATGCTCTTTCTCTTTATTGAGTTGTGAAAATATCAAGCTGCTCAGTGGTGCTGGGCTCTGGTCCTGCTCCAAACACTACAGTCATTATATCCAAGAGCAGGAAAAATAACCAAAATACCTGCTTGATGCCTGAACTGGGATCCACAATTGCCATGCCAGCACCCCAACTGCTGGGATATAGGGCTATTTTCCAATCTAATTCTGAGACAATTATTCCATCTAAAATATTGCATTCCAACCTATGCATGCAGGCTAACCTGGAACCTTGCATTTGGAGAGTGGTAGATTTGAGCTCCCTTTGGCAGCAGCAACTGCTGCCTTCCCCTAATATCCATGTCTGGGAACGGTGTTATTTTATACACACATATATGCCTTTTTTTTTTTTTTTTAATTATCTCTCCCTGTATAGATTATAAATCAGATTTTAAGGGGAGACACTAAGGCACACACAGAATTAAGGACTGGCTGGGAGCTGAGGAGGGGTTTTAAGGAGCATAAATTTGGGCTCAGGTGCATCCCAACAGCCATTCTCTTAGGAAATGATGTCCTATAATCACAGTTATTTCCCTTTTTACTGTTAAATCCTGTGTAAGGGCACTTATTTTAAATTTGACTGTCAGCTCTGGTTACTTCTGGCCCTTTACAAGGCAGCAGGACAAACATCTCTGTCTGTTCTCAGACTTGGTTTTTCTCAACATATCATATTTCTGCCTATCACTCCAGGAAATGCCTGGAGGAGCAGGTATGGACCACTGAGGACCATTGCATGGAACAAACGCTGAAGGAAGATTGTAACAAGAGCAAATCACATGTACATTCATCCCTGGTCAACATGCACCTCCAGTAGCCTTCCTAGGCACGAAAACTTTATATTAGTAGGAGAAAGAGGACCTTGCAGGGCAACCAGCAAAGCATGGATCAGCATGAACTCACATCTTTTAAGTGAGTGGACACACAGATATATGGCAAAGCACCAGCTATTACAGAACTTCACTGAGAAGTGCCTCAGCTACTGATATTTCAAATCATTCAAGAGCTAATGGCTTTGAAAAGTGTTGTCAGAGCAAAGGCAAAGTCCTACTTAGTTTCAGAGATAATGCTGGCGTATCGCCTCCGCAGAAGATGCAATCCTATGGTACATCAACCTATGTTGAAGGCAAGCATACATTCCTGTCCAGCTTGTTCCTACCACAGAGCTGAAAGATCAGTCTGAACTGCCTTCATACTTAGTTTTGATCTCAATTTGGTGGTGCAAATGTGTTCTTTTATCTTCAGTGAGACTCACCAAATTATCACAACACACACGATACTGGATGTGTCTCTTAAAAGTTTTGAACTTCTTAGAGGGCAGTCACCAAGTGCAAATTTTATCCTCACTTTTAAAGAAGACAAAATGTCCAGTGTTACTCCTTGAAAGCCACTTAGAATACCAGCATCTGATTTCAAGACTAGTAAAAACAGATACTTTCTTCTTTAGATAGGCATGTGAAATCTCTTTTCCACCTGGATTGTCAAAGCTTAAGACAAGTATCAAAAAAATACCAGAGCAATTAACTCCAAGATAGGCCTCAGGCTAAAAATGTATTTAAGAAAATGGTTAATAATAAGTTGGTAGGTAATCCTGCTGTCTTTGAATAAGCTTTGAAGGGGTTGTATTCCTCACAGTATGTGTCAATTTACCAAACATTAGCAGCCTTAGAGGATAAAAACTTCTTTAAAAACATAATCTCAATTTGCATGAGAATTAATATCTGAGAGATCTCTAGTGTATGGGGATTTGTATCTAGAAGGAAAGTATTAGTAGTCTGTGGAATGGATCTAATCTTATCCAAAACTGAGTAATCCTAATTTATTTAAATAAGCACAATTAAAGTAAGTAGCACCTCTGACAGGAGGATCTGTAGTCTTGATTAATTGTGTGGTATTAGCAAGTCCTTTAGGCAACAATATACCAGCAGAAAGTTGCTCTTGTAACTTCCAGTATGACTGAAGACCTCACCAAATAGTTTCCCTCCCAGTGCTGGCTAACGTTTTCAGTGCAGGGAGTCTTCTCCAGATTTTTAGTTTCTATATTGATCTACTCTAAATTTACTGATGATTATTTCATTTCCTGTGGCTATATTTATAATCATGAAGTTCTTGCTCACACAAAACTCTCCTAAGTACAACTGGACTGAGTGACTGAGTTCTTTAATAAATCAGCACAAATTAGCATCACCAGCTCAGACTCTTGTCTGGTTTCTGTCCTTAGTTATCCATGCTGTTGGTGTTCAGCTACCCAAGGAGATGATGTCCTGCTTGGTCTGGAATACAACCATATTTCCTATTGCAGATGTCTGTCAGGCAGTCATTTATCACAACAAAACCAAAACCAGGTGGTTTCAAATCACGGACTCTTGAAACAGCTCTATTTAAAATACTGTGTGGACCATAAAATACTGGATTCCCACCTTAAAAACAGATATAATTCCACAGAAAATCGCATTTTCAGCAAAGATTATGTGTATTCTGGGGGAAAAAAAAAAAGGTGGATGCATCATTAACAACATGAAAGCTGTGCTAGCTCAAAGCTCTCCGCTTTATTTTCTTTACTGCCTGGGCCAGTTCTTGGCTGTGTGGGGTATCCTGTGGATGAGTACAGTACTTTAACAGCACAGAGACCAATTTTCTTGCTCTTTTCAGGACATAGTAATCCTTGGAAGCAGGAAATTGCTTTAAAAATTCCTTCACTTTAAAATACTTGCTAGAAACAAACTGTCTTCAAATCACAGAGTCAAGTAGCCCATACTTTCTTATCAGTAGAGAGGAAAACATATTTTTACGTAGAGGCAACTCCAAAACAGTTCAAAGCTGCTCATCTTGAGCACAACTTTTTCATCATCTTTCAAGAATCTTTAATTTTGATCTTTAAACCCTTTTTTGCCGAGTTTTTTTCAGAAGTTCTGGCAAGAGATTATGTAATTATGATTATCAGTTTGATATCAGATAGTATGTAAGCATTGTAAGTGACCATGCAGAAAGTGCTCTGTTAAGATTAGAAAAATCCAGAAAACAGGTTACTACTACTCATTCTTTTTTGAAATTGGAAGATAAAAGTCATGAATAATTTCTGTGACCTGGTTGATGCTTTATTTAATTTCATATCCTAATGTTTTTCAAGGTGCACCTATACCCTAATGCAGAGAATTTTTATGGATCTTTTTTTCCCCCATTCACACCTACCTGCTCAACTTCTGCTCTTATTAATGCCTGCATAGGCTCCAGAGGTAGAGGATTTAAAAAGAAAAAAATATGTTTTCTGCTTGTCCTCTATGAGAAGAGGAGAGCAGTTAGCTCTGGTAAATTTTAATTCTATTAATTCTGACATGAACAAAAGACATACCCTTATTGTTTTTTTTTAATTAGAATTTTCTTTTAGTCAGACTGTAAGTGGTTCCTTGGATGCTCATTTGATACCCCATTTGTTCCTGATAAGGGTTTATAGCTTGGCAAATCTCTTACCACGCATTAGACTTTGGAAGAATTTCTTTTTTGCTGGCTAGTTATGTGGAGACCCTAAAAAGATATCAAGCACTCTTAAAAGGTAGTTATCTCCTGCCTCACATATGCCATTAACACAAAACTTACAACACTGGCTTCCTAGCAGGAGATAAACTGAACAATAATCATAAAATAGTTCCCATCTTCTTCAAAATAATTTTTAACAGCATGAGGTTGTAATGTCTGGATTTTTTTAATTTAAAAATAAAAAAGTGTAACTGTTCTTTATCCTTAGAGAGGTTCTCACAAGTATGGAGACATTATGGAAGTAGAACAACATGGTTATCATTTGTATGCAAACCACACTAGTTTCCCAGAGGAGGCCGAAGTCTCATTAAGCCATGTAATGAAAGGCAGTATACATAGATATTTGCGGCTTTCTTAACTGTAGAGCAATTTGCACTAAACTGCAGATGCACAGCTAGACTTTGGGGTATGGAAAATAGCTTAATGCCATCAACATGCGGGACGTTTTAACACTTGAGCATACATACTGTTTAAAGACCATGACACTGTTAAATACAAGCAGAGCCGTGAAACCTGTTCTAGCTCACGGCTTATCTCACATTTACTTGATTAAATGGTCATTAGGATTTCAAAAGCCACAGTGGATGAGCCAAGCTGCTTTCATGACTCTATAGGCCATTTACGAGAAATGCACATTAGGCCATTTTAAAGAAAAAATCATAAATTAAGCAGAGAAAATGTGAGTCATAGGTTTTACCGAGAAAACAACTGCCTTCTTACGTCCAAGCTTGGACACATCATTGGTAAAAAAGAGATGGCTGGTTTTAACTCAGTCCTTAGCGAGCCAGACCCCATGCTGCAAACCTCTGTGAATGCAGTAATTTGACACAAGGAGCAGAAGCTAGGACTGAACAGCATAAAGACTAAATTACCACTCTCCATTAAAAAGAAGGTGGTCCCGCCAGGTTACTACTCAGGTCACAAGCTGGCAATTTAGGGAGACATGCAGCTGCCTGTGTGCTGGACGCAGACAAGGTATTCGACTCCTCGTTACCTAGAGTTTTAGAAAAAAGTCACACAAATTGTTAAGTGATACCGACAGCCAGATCTGAAGCTCATTGAAGTGAAGAGATGGAAAGGGCCTCCTTGACTTGCAAGCTTGGGATCCCACTAGGAACCATTGGCATGGAAAGGCAAATATCCCCATTGATATTTTTTGCAAACTGGGATATTTGCCTTTCCAAAATCCATACGTGACTATTATTAGATTATAGCTGAGTCATATGTCATACAGTATGGTTAAAAAATGGCAATGATACCTGTATTAAAGCTGCTAAAAAATACTTCCCCCTCTCCCCATATATTTTTAAACAGTGCATGCTGCTTTATTTACTAAGTGTCTACTGAAACTACTGACGTGAATTAAGTGTAAGGTCTCAGCCACAGCATGCTCCCGGGGCTGAGGGAACGAAGTGGAGCAAAGTCAGCCAAAAGGGAAAGCTGAACGAAACCAATAAAAACAGCTTTCCCAACCCCTCGGCAATTTCTGTCTGCACGCAAACAAAAAGCTGAACAAATCTGTCTCAAAGCTGCCCCCTGGACACGCACCTTCTAGCTTAGCTCAGCTCGGCTTCACCTCAGCACTGCTGTGGTGGTTCCCGATCCCCAAACTGGACTATGGCATCGTAAGTGGTATCTGGTGAAAATCTTGGATTTCAGTCGGACATGGAGGTTGGCCTATAACCAAAACTCAGAGGGGAGGTGTGCCAGTGAGGAGGATCTAGTCCCATTTTTAAGTCTTGGTTTCAGGAGACCTCTGCTCAATGGCCAACTGTTTCTCAAACATTGCATGTGATATTGGACACCTCACCTACAGTATGTTTATTGGCTCCAGAAATACTTGGATGAGGTTTGGTAGACATCTTTGCATTTTCTGGATCAGCACAAGCACAAATGGAAGAAGGCAGATACAGAAATAAGTCACCGCATGTGAAATGTTCACATAGGAGGGCAGTAGGGAATAATCTTAGCAATAATTACCACCAGCAAGTAATCTTTTCTAAAGAGTATCCTTTTCCTTATTACTTAAGAAGGAATATTTTTAAATGAATGTTATGCCTTAAGAATACTGCATAAACAGAAGGGGGTAAAATGACACAAGCCAAGTTAGTTTAAAAATTAATGAAACTTTAACATTTTTTGCTACCTACAATTTTCAGCAGTAATTACACTTTTAGTTTTTCTTCTCTTTTCCCAAATGTTTTCTCCAGGAGGCACACAGATTGAAATGCATCCAACTGAGGAAAATCCTTAACTTTAATGTTAGCCAAAAAACAAACAAAAAAATATTTCTGAAAGGAAGCTCAGAAAAGTCATTTCATGTTCTCTCTTGAGCCCACAAAGATGTAAAAATAAGATACAATTTAGAATGCAGAAATCATTATGTTTAATCTCCAACAAAACTGGGCTTCCAGACTAGCACTAGGTCTGCCATACAAGACATACCAATTTCAACTATAAACATTAACATTGGATTTAAATAATAACTTTCAAAATGCTGAAAGCTTCAAACTGTAACCTTACTTAAAGACACCATTGCCTCACTCACACAAATAAGTGCTATAAAATGGTGCCTTAGGGCAGGATACAGGAGATTACTATACATATATATGTCTAACGTAAAGCTTGATTTGGAGAATTTTGCTAAAACAAACCCTCTCTGGAGTAATCCACACTACAGGCTATTGTATCTGAATGGGTAAAATCCCCCTGAATAGAGTGTTGATATCAATATTCCTGGCAGGTTCCAATAAACTATCTTTGTTCAGAACTTTATGGGGACAAGCAAAACCTGAATGATGGTTTAGTCTGTTAAAAAATCTTTTGATGATTCTGTCTATGCAGGGTCTAAAAATCACACCTTATTTATAATTTCATCAGTATTTTTAATTTTCATTCCCTTGACGAACTACACTGACCATTCAGATTTGTTCAGCTGTTTACATTTCACAAGCATGTTAATCACACAAATGCTAAATGCTATCACTCGGGAATTTTGCATTTTCAATTGACGCTCAATAACTCTTACAATTATAAACATTAGCTCATAGTCTCAGAGTCTGTCTTTAAGGAGGCAATATATGCTGGAAAATGATTTTCCTTGTGTGGTCTGAGCTCTAAAACACCACTGGCAAAGAGTCAGCAAAAATGCAAACTATTTAGGTTTTTATCCCACAGTAAATATCAGTCTTCCACTTTGTTCCCCAAAACAAATCACTACTAAGGCTTTGTGGCCACTTAACATCACTTCCTACCCATATCTTTCCTACTCAATAAGTTTCAGTGCCAGCTGATGCAAAATGGATAGCAGCAGGATTTCACTCCAGTACCTGATCTCAACTGATGGCTCCACAAAGAGAAGGTGTTCTCAGAGCTGATAAATGTCTTGCAAATATAAGGAAAAAAAAAGGTGCTGGGGATGAACAGCAGGTCCTGCACATCTCCAGACTAGGAATTACATGGATAGAGGTTCAAGACAGTTTTCCTCAGACAGAAAGTCATTTGGTTCACAGTCAGCCTGATGGGACTTAGGGCACCTCCCTCACACAGGAACGCATACCTGCACTTGCCAATTGGTGGCCTCTAATGTTTTAATGTTCTCCCTTCTTGCAGTAAAACTGGGATGGCACAGCAGAGATCGGATTTCACAGGTTTTTGTTCATTCCAGGTCCTAAGCCTATTTTAATACTAGAAAGTACTTGTTATCCTGAAGACCAAGGACACTGGCCTCAAAATGTTATCATGAAAAAAAGAAAACCAAATGCCTCCTCAGGCATTTTAATGAATGATCCTTAATCTTACTAGTGAGTTCATAAATATTTCAAGGTTAAGTAAATCTGTCAGTCAAAAAATAAACCAACAATAAGGAAGTTTCTCCTGGTCACATGGAAGAAACCATTACCAGTACTGTATCCTTGAAGCTTTGCAATCCCAAAGCAACACATTTGGGACAACCAGCTAGTGCTCAATGAGGGACATACGAAGCCAGAGAGGAGGAATACAGGCATTTTGAATAAATTATTTTAATTGCCCATCCCTCCCTGTATTGCTTGAAGATTTGAGAAAATGCACCCAACTTCTGCATGGAGCCCAGAGTGGTCAGTGCTGATTCCATTCTGAAGCCTGCACTGACATCCCATTGAAAACAAGTGGAATAGAGATCTTAAACCCCATTAAAATTATATCTCTTTCCTCACTTTTTGTTTTCTTTAAGGTTACAGCAAGCTTACAGCTGTCACAGCTTAAAATGCTGTTTCACATTTCACTGTAATCCAGGTATAAATTATGTATACTAGGAATTGCCAGATTCTATAAAATGCTTCCCAGTGCTAACTTTACATTTGGATTTTCATCTCAATTGACAGATATGAGAGATCATATATTGCCTGAGAGAACCTTACTTATGACACATCTCAGGAGATTAGAAACAATTTGTGTTCTTCTTTCTTTCCCATAATACTTGGTCATTTCAGACTCTTCCAAGAAAGTTAATGTTTCTTGAGGCCTCCACCCATTTTTACTAAATTAGACCCCCTCTGGACACCATTGCCAAAATAACAGCATGAGATGATGATTGGCTTTAAGACTAGAACTCTGGTTTCAAATCCTAAACTAGACACAGTAACTGCACTTAACCCACAATAAATAATTGTAGCCATAATATGAGATTTGGCTTATTTTTATTTTTATTTGGTGGATGCCACAGCAAAATTCATATTCATATCTCTCTTCATTTTGGGAAACAGAATGCAAAAAAAAAAAAAAAAAAGTAAAACTGAACCTGATTTTGGCAGGAGGACCACATAGGCTACAACTGTGGAAAATGTTCCCAGCCACCTGCTCTATCTGAAAAGATGGGCTGGCTCCTCAGGGAGCCTGAACACATCAGCTGCTGCTGGCTCAGAGCCCATGAGCTATAGATTAACACTTTTGGACATGAGGCCTTTAAGGAAAGGAGTTTTCGCATGGGATTTGATTTAGGCTAAAACTGCGGTTTGAAATACATTGACCCATAAAAAGAAACATCATCATGTCAGCATCTTAGTTTTCCAGAAAAATAAATATACAAACACAAAAATACAAACATACTCAAATTGACAGGTTGTTCTTTCCATAGAATGTTTCACCTAGTTCATTTTACCAAAACAGTACCTTCTAACTTTAATCATGCCAGATTGCTTAAATGACATAGAACATTATGTCTTATTTAGCAATCCTATCAAGATTTGGAAAAAAAAATGGTATTGTCAACTTGTATGTTTTATATTCTATACATGTGTAAAATTACAAAACCATCCCCATGTGGCACAGGCTTAGACTAAGTCTCCATATGACTACATTATGCTGAAATGATCCTTCTGTACCCCTGAGCCCGCCTCACAGTCACCGACTCTTGCAGTAACTACCTCTAAGGAGCTGTTAGTGACCATATCTAGCTCTAAATGTGTCAGTAAATCTCAAATATTTGGCAAGCTTGGACTTCTTTCCATCAAGTAATCAGTATACCTTTGGGGAGCGTCTGCCACCATGACTCATGATTCAGCTGTCCTTCATTCAAGTCCCAGTCAGCTAAAAAATAATAATTTAAAAAGCAGAATATGACCCAAACCCTCTGGTATTTGTGGTAATAGCCCTTAAATACAGAAGGTCAGGAGAAAACAGCTCTAAATGTTAAGCTGGATGTTAAGTGGATGCTGGGACTCATTTGCCTTGACTTCATCCTGTAAATCTAGTTCCTCATTCCATAGTAAGATCCTACTCATGATAAAAATCATCAAGATTAAGCAATTTCTACACACAGCAAAAACAACAGCCTTTGCCTCTCTGGCCACTGAGTGATTTCAGACTTTCTACGAGGTATTTTTTCAAAGACTCTTCTGTTCTTCTTGGCTGAGAAATACATGGAGAGGTTCCCTAAAGCAGAGAGCTCATTCTCATAATGCTAATTATCCTTTTTAGGATTCCTGTTTACAGTAGTATAGAAAGGATGTGTTTTGTCTTCATGTGCCCTTAAGCAAACCCCGTGCCTGACCTTGCAGTCTCTGGAACACAGTCACGTCTGTTTGGGAGATAATATCGCTCACGTCGCTCCTGTATCAGCTTTCTGCTGGCATCAGTTCTGTTCTTCCTATGAGCAACAATCTCCTCTTCCTCAACCTCCAGCTCTTTCGAAGCTTTTATTGGAATAACTGCTGCTTTCTCGGTTATTCCAACTTCAAGGGTCACTGGAGAATCAACCTCCAGGTCAGTTCTTTGCCCCCTAACTATTTGGTAATGAGCATCTGTGAAAGTCACCTAAACTCACAGAGCAAGACAGCCCAACTCTGCGCTCTCCTAGTGAAAGAAAACAAAGACAAAATATCCCATACTGCAACCTCTAGAGATTGGATTTGAGTAGGGAGCACACAGATAAAAGGCTCTTTTTCTTTTTTTCCCTTCTTTTTTTTTTTTTTTTTTTTTTGCACATGACCTGAATCATCTACTCCCAAAGCTGTCAATTTTAACAACTTAATAGAGAGCAAAGTTCTGTTCTTTGAGCAACACCATTGATGATACTAACCTGCTTATATATGATAAATGCATAGATCTGAGGATTAGGTACTGAGAAGAATGTATTCAAACACTTTTTTCCACTCTCAAATTCACTAAAATAAAATTATGTTGACTAATTAAAAAACACATTTTCAAGAATTCTTGCATGTGATGCAGGAACTTGATGATGTTAAGGTTCTGACTCTAGGTTAGCTTTTAAATCATTCCATACAAAAGACCATGATTTAGGACCATGGCAGAGACTCTGACATTAAAAAAAAAATACTCTTCTAGTATTCAAAACTAAAAATCATCTTTGCGCAGGCCTAGACAAAGTATACTCTACTCTCAGTGTGTATTAATAAGCTCCTTGGGAAGACCTTAAATTTAAATACAATTATGTTTTATAGCAAATATTTTCTATATTTCCTTGTTTTGTTTTGTTTGTTCTATGTTAACAATGATGAGAGGGAGATTCCTAAAGAGACAGAACCATCACAGGATGTTGAACGCAGCTATGGAAGTCAGACAAGAGATAAGATTTCCCACGTTCACCACTTTCAAAAACAAATCTAAAATCCCAGAAAAGAGGCCAGGGAAGAAGGAGGACTCGATATAAAGGCATTAGTTCATGATTTGTGAGGCTGATGATTTTGAGTTTGCAGAAGAATTCAGTGGTAAAGCCACAGGCATAAAGCACGGAGCTGCTGTCCTTAATAGCCTGCTCATGCCAACACCAAAAGCCTTGAGGCTAGAGGAAGCGAAGACGCAGACTGGGGCAGCTGGTTTGTTAGGGGTGAGGGTAACACCACCACTTCCCGCGTGAGCTAGAATACAGCAGCTCAAAAGAGTCCAACCAGACACTTGGTTTAAGTAACACATAGAAGAAAGAAAATGACTCTGTGCACAGATTTGCAAGTTATTGCAAGAATCTGAGCTATGCAGTAGAAGGAAGACAAGCTATCCAAGCCAGGTGCATAAAAAACCCTCACCTGACCATGCCTGGTCTACCCAGTGCAAACCATTCTGAATCTAGAAGCCACACTGACACATGAATAAGCTATGCTTCTGTCACCTGTGTCTTAAAGTATGTCTTTCTGGCTATAAACTGCTTCCCTCTCCCCATCACAGAGGCCGTACTCATCTAAAAGCCCTGGCAGCCCTACTCTGCCCCTGCCCCACGTCTCACTTATCATCATGAAGATTAATGATCAAAATTGCACAGGCAAGATCTCTCAGTAGGGTTTTGCACAGAAGCGTAGATATTTTCCCACCACTAGCAAATATGCTCTGCACATCACAGTTGCCTTTCATAGAATCACAGAATCCTTAAGGTTGGAAGGGACCTTTAGAGATCATCTAGCCCAACCCCTCTGCACATGCAGGGTCACCTAGAGCACGTGGCACAGGACTGTGTCCAGGTGGGTTTTGAAGATCTCCAGAGAAAGAGACTCCACAACCTCTCTGGGCAGCCTGTTCCAGTGCTCTGTCACCCTCACTGTTAAGAATTTTTTCCTTAAGTTCCTGTGGAACTTTTGGTGCTTCAGTTTGTGGCCATTACCTCTAGTTCTGTCGGCAGCCACCAGTGGAAAGAGGCCAGCACCATCCTCCTCACTGCCTCCCTTGAGGTACTTATAGACACTGATCAGGTCCCCTCTCAGCCTTCTCTTCTCCAGGCTGAACAGGCCCAGCTCTCTCCGTCTCTCCTCGTAAGGCAGATGTTCCAGGCTCCTGATCATCTTTTCAGCCCTGTGCTGGACTCTCTCCAGTAGATCCACATCCCTCCTGTACTGTGGAGCCCAGAACTGGACACAATACTCCAGATGTGGCCTCACCAGGGCTGAGTAGAGGGGCAGGATCACCTCCCTCAATTTGCTGGAGACGCTCTTCTTAATGCATCCCAGGATCCCCTTGGCCTTCTTGGCCACGAGGGCACACTACTGCCTCATGGCCTACTTGTCATCCACCATGACGCCCAAGTCCTTCTCTGCAGAGCTGCTCTCCAGGAAGTCAGTCCCTAGCCTGTACTGGTGTCAAGAGATGACTTTCAAGAGATGACTCATATCTCAATTACACCTCCAGGTCTTCCCGTAGCTAAACTCATGAAATCATATTTTTCCTCCTCTGTCCTTCTGATGAGCCTCTAACTTCCAGTTTTGTATCCAGATAGAGACAAGTACCCCAGAATCCCAATGAGTCAAATAAATTTACATTACCTACAACAAGCTGTCTCTGCAACAGATACACGGAGCAGCAAATGGTTTAGGTAATCTCGGCTGGGGATCAACTCCTGCCAAGTTTTGACCAGTGTTTATTTTCTCTCATTCCCAAATATTTAAGTATTAGAGGTGATGATCCACCATGTAAAAGTGTTAGAAAAGCATAAACATTCCAAGATTGCATATATTCCTCTAGGAAAATGCTAGAGAAAGGCTAACTGAGGTGTCATTGCCAGAGAAGAGAGAAAAACATGTAGTTTTCCCTCTGCAGATGCACACGCCCTTGGTTCTTCTCAGAAGACCGAACAAGGGGCATTTCACCCTCCTCAAGACTCAGGATGTCCTGGGGGAAACCCTGTCTCAGTTCCTCTCTGAATTCCATGAATAATTCCAGAGGTTTTTTTTTTTTTTAAGTCTTTGCCTTATTTATTCAAGTTAACTGGCCTTGCCACTATGCTTTACATACTGAGGCGTTCATGGAAGCTCACCCTGCATCTTCACATTTCCAGCTCTGTGTTCCCTAACACAGAAATTATCTTACAAGTCTAGCATTTCCATAGCTCTCTCCCTAGTTGCTCTGTTGCCAGGCTAATTTTTTCCAGCAGTCTTGTTCAAGATGACTTGGCACCCCTTTTGAGCCACATCACTTCTGTGATGACCCCATGAATTCTTTCCTAGCAGGTGTTCTCACCCACAATATCTGTCAATATCTGTCTGCCCACCCAGAGATCCTCCCTTTCGCTTCTAAACCTAATTTCAGTACTGTTAAATAAAGATAAAACATATGTGAACAAATCATTTTTTCCAACTCAGTAAGATGTGATGTACTACCTCCCATAGAAACCGGCTGCTCCTCCACATAACCATCTACTTAAGCATGGTTGCTCAGATGATGAGTCTCTGATTTGCACTGAAATCAGAGTAGTAAAGCATCTAAACCACTCTGACGATTTGTGCCTCGGAGCATCACAGGGCTGAGACTGAACTTACCCGATCTCAGAAACCCAAGTCTATAAATACAAAAGACTGCTTACAATTTGCAGTGAAGATGCACCAGTCATAGATTCATAGAATCATAGATTGCTTAAGGTTGGAAGGGACCCATTGAAGATTTCCAACATTTTGTAAAATCTCACATCTTTTTATATTTATTTATGAACAGCCCAGAACTGCTGACTATCCAAGCACATTATGCAAGAATCAAGTTGTTTTTCTAAATCTTACATTACCCACAACCAAAAGTAATTTTAAAAATCTATGTTGAAACAAAAAAAGTGCTGGAAAGAAACAGAACTTAAATTGTCCATACACAACCACTGCTGAATTAGATCATTCCTGCAAAGTGCTACATCCTGAAGGGAACTGGGAGTCATTTCACAAAAGTTGAATTCTAGGGGCTAAATCTCATTTTCACTATTCATTTAAAACAGCAAGAATCCATAAGCTCAACCCAGACCAGTGGAGCTACATCCAACTTGCACTGGTGCCACAAAACAGATCTTGAATCTCTCTAGCTTTTTAGCTCATAGGTACTAGAAAACATGCAAGAAGTGTTCTTGCTGTTTTGGCTAATGCAGTAATGTGTTTGACATTTTTATGTATGTAGGCTGTCATATCACAATCCAAACTTCCATTAAGGGAATCCATGTTTTGCCTCTCCTGACAGCGAAGACAGTGCCAGAGCTTTCCCAACAGTTAAGATAGTAAGTTTATAAATAATTTTCTCTTGTTAGTATTTTCGGCTATATTCTGTAAGAGCGAAAAAAAAGAGTTGTATGGCTAATCCTTTGTCCATGGGCCTTGCAATGGGACTGACTCATCATCTAACTGTAGTCTATAAACTACCTAGGAGCATTTAAGTTCATTAAGAAAAATTTACTTTTTAAGAAGGAAATTTCAAAAAAAAAGATTTTTCAAACAAAAATAATAAAAACTTACAGTAAATGATAAAAAAAAGTTGTAAGTGTTTGGGTCTCAAAGTCTTTTAGAGATAATGGATTTAGTCTGCGTAAAGCAGGCATGACTCGCCATGCTCTGTGTGCTCGTTGTTACTTTTACAGCTGCTACCAAATAATGAAAAACTGTGTTGCTTTTGCTTTCTAAAACCCATACTTCAGTAAAAAGGAGTGTTAAAAGAAATCTCCAAGACACTAATCGTCACACTCTGCAAAGATATCATGAAAGGTTTGGGAGAGGAAATAAATATGAATGCCTTCCAGTTAAGAGATAAAACATATAAAGGCACCTCCAGAGACAATGATCTACATTCTGTATCTAATAATAATAAAATAAACTTGAAATTACTTGACGTCTAGAATTCAGCATTTTTTAAGACAAAAATATTTCTAGCAGAATTTAGGTCTTATTTCTGTGGTTTCATTACGTTCCTACTCTTCCAAAGAAGCCTTCCTCATGAACAGATCCAATTCATTCTGTATAAGTGGACTGTAGTTATCTCAAAGGAAAAAAAAAAAAAGTAAAGTAGCTTTTCCTTCAGATTTTGAGATCCAGCAACAGCAAAGTCATTTTCACATTTGACTTCCTCTTCCAGACTCACATTCTGGAAGACTTTCCTTCTTTTCGTCATAATTACAAAGCAGCTTGGGATGATTAAGGATTTATGTTCGTGCTCTTATACACAACAGCCTCAGTGAGAAAGCAAGGGAACTCAGGGATGAAGTACTTGATTAGGACTGCTTTTGAAACTCATGCTCCTCAGGCCCTGCCCACAAATACCAAGTGTGTGTATCTCATGAGCATGACACTGTACAGACTTTCTTTCATGCTGGTTTGCAACTTCTTCCAATATATATCCCATTTTAATATGCAGGATACTGAATCTTTTAAGTTGGCTAGTCCTCTAGCAACTGAGACAAGATTTCAGTAATAAACACTCGGAGTAATTTTTAATTCCCTGGGTCACTGTACTTCCAGGAGTCAAGGTCAAGATGGCATTTAATGGAAGGGCTGCTACAGTTGTTTTGATTCTTTCTTCCAAAAGAGAAGCCCCACAGAGCAAAGTACCAGATTCTACAATATGGAGTATATCCAGGGTTTTCAGTGCTAATATTAGGAGGAATGTGAACACAGGAAAATTCCCTCTTTACTTCCATCCTGAATATATATGTCAAGTGTTAAGTCTTTTGTTAACTCCTTAAGGAGAATTTCTTGGAACAATTTTCTTTTCATTGGAACAGCTTATAACTGTAATGGCTCTAAGGTCAATGGAAATGTTTGATGTTGATTTTTCCTGGTGCTTAAAAATACCCAGCAGTACATATTGCAAATGAAAATAAATATATGTGTAAATAAATATATGTGTACGTGTTAGCCATTCTTTCTCCTGACTACTTGTTTTCAGCTTCTTTTTTTTTCACTCCACCACAACTATTTTCATTGGAGTTTTTCCAGTGATGTACCATTAACTTACTCCCACTGTGGAAATACTCTGGATATTTTTGCAACATAAGAAAACATGACAGAAATCTAATTTGTTTCTCAGAGTGGAGATGAAAAACTGTAGTTAAAAGGGAAGGATTTTTTCTTCTTATCTCAAACAGTAGCAGCTTGTTGAATTGGCATGACCGTAAATCACCATAAGTAAACGAAGTCTAGCAAGTTATTTGAAAATTCAATTTACAGGGACCTTGTCTGCTATAACAGGAACATTGTATCTGTGGGATAAGTTATCAATTTATTTTTTTCTGTGAGGCAACAAGAAGTATTTTTTCTCCATTTTATAGGTGATGATCTAGCCAATACCATTATCACAGAATCAAAGAATGGTTAAGGTTGGAAGGGACTTCTAGAGATCATCCAGTCCAACCCCTGCTCAAGCAGGGACGTGGCACAAGGTGGCATCCAGGTGGGTTTTGAAGACCCACAACCCCCAAAGGAGACTCCACAACCTCTCTGGGCAGCCTGTTCCAGGGCTCTGGAACACAGGGCACCCCCACAGTAAAGAAGTTCTTCCTCATATGGACATTAAACTTCCAATATTTCAACTAACACCCATTACCCCTCGTCCTGTCACCGGCCACCACCGAGAAGAGCCTGGCCCCATCTTCCCTACAATCACCCCTCAGGTACTTGAACATATTGATCAAATCACCTCTCAGTCTTCTCTTCTGCAGACTAAACAGGTCCAACTTGCTTAGTCTATTCTCATAAGATGGGTGCTCCAGTCTCTTAATCATTTTCGTGGCTCTACGTCGGACACTCTTTAGAAGCTCAGTGTCCTTCTTGTACTGGGGAGCCCAGAACCACACACTATACTCCCGGTGCGGCCTCACCAGAATTGAGTAGAGGGGGAGGATCCCCTCCCTCAACCTGCTGGCAATGCTCCTCCTGATGCAGGCCAGGATCCTAGGATCCTATTGGCTGCCTTGGCCACAAGGGCACATTGCTGAATCATGGTTAACTTGTCAACCAGGACTGCATTATCCCATAGTACACTTTAACAAACAACTGCAGGCAGAAACCAGCATGACATGGCTTATTGGGGAGCACAGAAATTTAGTCCAATATCTCAAACTACAGCTTAACTCCTTCAAGACCATCCTACGGTTAAACAATATTGGTCACCATGGTGCCTCCACTGATGTAGATCTGGAAGGGGACCAGAAAGAGGACCCCTTCCAGGTGTGCTTAACAAAATGGCTACTCAAAGGACAAGAAACAGCACAGAGAAGGCACCATTTGGGTTTTCAAGCTGAGTTTGTTGGCCACAGAACTTGCTTCATTGGTAAGATGCATTCAATTTGCTTTAACCACTTTTTCTGCTCTTTTTTTTTCATGGAATGTTAAGAAAATATAGGAGGGAATTCCAAAACTGAAGCAATTTGGCCTAAATCCAAATGAAGTGAGTAGAGCTAGGGAAGTGCAGACCTCTGCCATTCTGTTCTTATTCATCTTAAAGTGACATCCAAGAGACCAAAAAATGCAATCCTTTAACACAAGTGAGCTTTTAAGAAAAATCAAGAAGTCAGTTCTACAAACATATTTTAAATATATTTATGCATTCTTTCTTTAGAAAATCTTTAATGAGGACAGACTGCATATTCAAGTTATATCCCAGGGAAATTCTGCATTCTCCACAAGAAGTTTTAAACCTAAGAAGAAAGTGTTAACTTGGCCTAAAAGTTCTCATTCCCTCTCTCCCCACTAACCACACAGAGAGCTCACAAAGCCTGGACTCTTAAAAAGTAGATCCAAAAACTGAAGAATGTGATGTCCCCTCCTTCTCCCCACCATCACAAATTTTGTGGTTTTGGTCCAGAAGAAGGAAAGGCGAGAGTGAGCAGGGAAACCCTTTCAAAAGCAACACTTTAAATATATTCTAACTGTTTTGATATCACACAAACTGGAAGTCAAGCAGGATGAAAAACTGGACCATATTCACCATTATTTATGTATATTCCATTTTTAAATTTCCTTATCATAAATTCAAAAAGCTTGAAATTATATTTTTTCTATGAAAATCCCTAAAAGAGAAAAATACACCATTTTTATAGCCTTTTATAGCCTTCCATATTTATCAATTTTGAAATTTAAACAATTAAATAATTAAATAAACCGTTCTCTGAAAATACATTTTAAGGCTTTTGATGAGTAAAAACTCTAGTGGAGTCTAGAAGTATATCTGCTTTGGAATAAGGAAAAAAAAATGAGCAATTTTTATCAAGATCTATTAGTCAGCAAAACAGCAATGTTTCTGCATCTATTTACGCATTATGCACAATTTTCCGTATAACCCACATATTTTGTAGCACATTGACAAGTTAACATTGAAGGCACTACCGAAGTTACAGTCTGAGACAACAAGTACCCTGTCTAGCCCATTGTGCCCTTCTCCTGAGTTCAGAATCTACAGTTAAAAGCATGTATCCTCTGCTAGGGTCAAGCATTTACAAAAAAAGTAGCATTACTGATGCTTGGTTTCAGTCACTCTCCACTTCTGAATCACTGAGATCTACCAAAGATCCTCATCCCAATTTTAATCTATTTTCTCCTTGTCCCAGAAATACTATATATTATAAAGATAAAATAATTTGCCTTTCAGCTCTTTTTGTTTGAATTACAAATCATGTTAACTCTCAGAGGCAATAAGCTTTAAACTAAGGGCTTTATCAGAATTCCAGAGCACCATATTTAAGAAACAATACTGCTTTCTTTGCTATAGCTGTGATAATAAACTCTATAATGAAAACTGGATATGATAATAACATCTTGTTGAATAGCCAAGATGTCAGATTTACAATATATTAAATGTGTTGAATGCGATCATAAAGATACTAACATTCCACTGAGACATCAGAGCTCTGAGCAGGAAGTTTGCAATGAAATAATGCATGTGATCATGTCACTGTCTTATGTAAAGAATTTTGAGCTTTTGGGGGTACCTTCCCAAATGTTTTAATTGTGAGTTTTTCCCATTATTTAGAAAAAAATCCTGGAACATGTAATATATTTCCTCAGCCATTTTGAAGACTCCACCAAGTCCAACTTTTTGGACTTATATGCCTTGTTAAAAGAGAATTAGGTTGTCAGCCTTCACCCTTGAGGGGAGGGTAATGAGACTATAAACCTGACACAAACACTATAGTTTCACACTGGTAGCAAAGCACCACTAGCTTCTCTATAGAAAGACTATTGTTCTTTATACACTTGCTAGTCCACAGGAATATTGTCCTATAAGACTTCAAGCTCTCTCCCTAATGTAACTTGCCTTTGACGTATAATAAGCCTATTCATTCCCTAAGAACAACCCTTTTAAAAATTCAGAATATTGCTTTGATTTTGCCTTTCTTGCCCACTTAAAGCATTGTGTATGCACTGCCTTTAACTCACAGCCTATTTGAAAAGGAAAGAGGAACAATTCTCATTGACGTGCATTTACTATAGAATGGCTGCTAATATTAACACAGAGATATACGGTCAACATACATTACACTTTAATTAAATTCTGTTATGAAACATCAATTAAATTGGATGTGGCTGGAAATTAAATTTAACAATAAGAACAACAGCAAAAAACCTAAAGTACATGTTTTTAATAACTGGATGCAACCTAAATACCATATGGGCTGTACTTCATTTTTTGAACCAGAATCAGCAATGCAACCTGATGGAAAACACTCTTCAAGCAAGAAGGATTTTCCAAACACAACTAAGCTCTGAGATTACTGTCTGCAACTAAAACTGTGTTTCCCTTCAATTGTTAACCAGAACTGCCCTTGAGGAGATTCAGATGAACTGCTTTCTTTTCCCATGCCAGTGAGGAACGCAGTGCGCTCTGTATGGATTCTGCTCTCCATTGTTTTTGCTTATAATTGGAACAGCCCGGAAGAAAAGCCAAAATACAGCAATAGAATGACATTTGCTACTGTTAGTTTATAAAACAAGCCACCATTAGTTTGCAAACTGAAACCAAGGAACAGAAAATGGACAACAGAGGGATAAAATAGTTCTAAGCACAGTGCTGGGGGAGGTTTTTATTGTAAATTAAAAGTTCAACTCCATTTCCATGGGCTGCAGGCCCAGTCCTTATGAGTGTGAATTTTAAAGATGGAACATTGGAGTGACCCATAAACTGTCTGTAAGAGACATGAGCAACACGAGTGCACATAAGCAGAGCTGACCTTCTCCTGCCATCGGCTTAACACAAAATGAGCTCAGCGCGGTTCTCTGACCCCCATCAGCACCAGCCAAAATGACGCTGCCATTGGAGCACTCGGCAATGATTCACATATTCAGAGAGAAGTCCCCTCGGGACTCAGTGCTGGAGCCAAAAACAAAGCAAAACCAAACCTCAAGGCTGGAAGTACCCAGCACAGTCTCAGTGGAAAAAAAAAAAAAAAAATCACACATTGCAACAGTAAGTGCATTCTGGAACCAGGTAAAGTCCCTCTGCACATCTGTAAAGCAACAGAATAGGGCATACAGGGTAAGCCCACCATATCTGCTTGGGGGGATCTGGTTGCACACGCACAGCAAGTGCTCCGCTAGCACAGCAAAAGTCTTGGAAAACCTGCCCTTTGCATGCTTTTCCTACTGGACAACAGCCTTTACAGCAGCATAGGGGCAATCCCATGTCATCTGCGATTTCTAGAAAACCTCATCTATTTTTCCAAGTGCAGGTCAAGTATTTCACCTAAAATTACTTTTCAGCAAGTTTGTGGTATCACAGTGGGCAAAGGCCAGCAGAACTGGGTGAAGACTGAGCAGGCAATTAAAAAAGTCAGCCCATCGTATGTCTTCCCTGCCCTCATATACCCCTCACTTTACTGATGGGAAGAGTGATTTTCTAACCCGAGGAAAGGGAGGCTCCCAAGGGCAGACATGGCAGCTCCCGCAGCCCAGCTCAAAGTCGAGGTGGGGGAACAGGCTCCTTCCCTGGGGTGTATTTGTTTGTTTATTTGTGCTTGGCTGATGTTTTGTTTGTCAGGGTTCTGCTTAAATAGGCAAAAGCTGGAAACATTTAAATTACAGTTGTTTGGGAAATCATTACTCCCCTTTTATCATTGGCCCGTGAAAGCACTAGTTAGATGAAATTTTTCTTTTTCTGTGTCTTTGGTAGTCTTCTGCCTGTTCTAGCCCCTTATTCTTTCCTTTTTCTTCCTTCCTGCTCCATATCTTTACCTTTCCATCCCTTGCTTTTCTGTTTTGTCTGTCTAACTGCAGTTGGTACGAAGTGCTCCAGTCAGTGCTGCTCTATCACGATGGAAGTGGAAACATGAGCATTAATAATGTTGTGTTTTTTGCAAGAGGGACGGCAATCACATTTTTAAGGACAAAGCACCCGACCTTAGGGAGCATATACAAAGTCAAGTTCCCTTTGGCAGCCTATTTTTATTACATATTTTGTATCAACCACAGGAGGCCCTGGGGCTACTATTTTGTTTGTCTGGAGTCTCTGCATTAGACAAAATGCCCTGGAAAGTCAGTTCGTATTTAACCCTATATTTTGTAGATGGAAACCATAATGTAATGCACCTGGATTTCATTATCGATCAAACCACTGAGGAGGGCACTTACTTATCATAGAACTCATGACTGCCAATTTTAAAAGTCTCCAAACTGCTTTGATGCAAACATCAAAAACTTCCAGACTAGATGAACAACTATTTGCCAGACCTCAGCATTTAATTGTAGCAATTCTAACTCAGTTTGCCACTCTCAGTAATTATGCAATAGTCTGAAAGATCGTTAATTACACTGGTTCATTTCGGGGCAAACAGTCTGTACTGCGCAGTACATCCACAGCACTACTGCACTTTGCTGCATGAGGCTATTCTCAAGACACTAAAATCTATATTTTAATCCATACTGTATATACGATCTTAGCTGACCTAGGTGTTCCTAACCTCACTGAAATTTAGTAGATTCTGCACTATTACTTGTGGTGATGCTTTGATACAGAGTTCAAAATCTCATGGGACAAATAGGATAGTAGAAGAAGCTCTGACACTCTTCATTTTCAGTCCGATTGCTGAGTAACATAGCTCCTTTTAGGGGCATTGACAGTGCACATGGGCACGCTAGAGGTGCTGATGCTACTCTGAGGGATCCATAGGCTTAGCAGCTCATGGCACTTCACTATTAAATCACATACAAAGGAAGAATTATTAGTTTGTGGAAACATAAAGAAACTCTCTTGGCAGCTGTGAAATTACAGCTGTTGTATATGTTTACTTTTCTAAAAACAAAACAGAATACAAAATCTTATCCGCTCTTAAATTTTCAGCAAAACCCCAGCATGCAGTACATTTCGCAGCAAGATAACTGGAGATTAAGATCCCCTTTGCTCTAATCAGATAAATTTTGTGTTTATAACTATTACATTATGATGTCAGCCAGGGTTATTTCAATTCCATTAAAAATAAAACCATCAGTAAAACTTTGGATAAGAAAAACAACAGCATCAATAAAAGAAATCTCTAAAACAAAACTTCTGGAGATGACATTGTGTCATCTTTGCTTACGCCAGCTGAAAACTCCAAAATTGTATATAATATCTTCTTTTTTTCTTTTTTTTTTCAGTTGAAAAGCTCCACAACACGCCCTTTGAGTATCTGGGAACCAAGAACTGAGCATGGTCCCCAAGGGCGTATTAGTGAAAGTGCTGCTCTTTGTGAAACAGCTACACTCAAACTTGCAATTACTTTTATCTTTTAAGAATGTGCAAAATGATACAGTCTATAAAAACAATCGTCTCCACCAGTAATATCAGCATTCAATAGAGTAAAAAGAAATCCTTTTTGAGGCATGTGATCTCTGGTTAGCATCAGAATTAAGTAGGGTATAAGTGTACATATACATCTTCTGTGATGCATTTAAATTGTCTTTTTGTTATGAAATGTAATGTAAACTTTGATGGCAAAATTAAAAACCTGAAGCGTAGTTTGAACCCCAGAATACAGCCTTTATTTGCATATGCAATATCTTGTCTTTTAAAGGAGTAATCACAATTAAGGATGGTTCTGCCAAACACCACCAAACAACACTCTAAACCACATGCAAAGGTGCTGTTTAGGTAACTCAATAGTACTTGCAAATTGAGAAGGAATTAGACTAATAGTCTAGGTCAAAGAAAAGAAAAAAAGAAACCCTGTTTGCTAGCTAAGACAGTAGCTAGAGTATTCACCCGCGATGCATAGATCCAGATTCAAGGCTCCATCCGCCCAATTCAGCGCAAGGATCAGTCAGGCACGGGGCACTATCCTCTTATGCATTCTGGTTTTATTCATTTAGCTCTTTACCCTTGTCAAAAAATCCTCAAAAGGAGCAAAACTATTTATTTCAAATCACCTTACAAGAATATTTATCTACTGCGCAAAGGATTTACATATGGTGTGGAAACAAACACCCTTATTTTCACATCTGTTTCATGCTCCAATCTCCCTATGTCTTGTGCCTGACAAACAGAAACATAGTTACCATAATTAATATCTGATCTCTCATTGATTTCTCATTTATCCCTCCCAATATATAGCAGCTCATGGTGTGATCAGGTTTTGTCAGTGTTTTTTAAAAAAACATGGGCATCCCCAATAGGTAAATTTGTGGCTGCTTCCTGACTTGATTATACCAGATTAGATTACAGACTGGGTTTCCTACCCTTGGAAGGGACACTTAGGGGCTGCCTACTGCCACTGGTCTCATGGAGTACCCATGGTCATCACCAAGTAGACAGATCAATCCAATTGGGGTCATCCCGTATCACTCCCTACACACTAGCAGCAGCATCCTTTGGTACCATGTCCTTTTACAGAGTAAATTAATGGAGCGCCGATCTGTAACGCAATAGGGCTATTACTAAGATGTACAAAAACAAGTTATTAAATACAAGCCATGCAACACACATGGAAGCACTGAAGAAAACTTCAACAAATTCATCTAACATGCCAACAAACTGTTTAAAAGTCCATTTGAAGGAGTTAAGCAGGTTAATGACTTTCAAACAGCTGAGAGGGCAGAAACACATAATTGGGGCCTGATGCTGCCTTGCACGCGGCCCAGATTTCATCTGTTTCAACTGGAATTTTGCATGTAGTGAGAATTGAAAATCTTACAACACTGTTACAGTCTTAAATCACCACAACTCATTCCCCATACCTATACACACTTTTATATACAAGAGTTTAAATAAGATTTGCACTGAAAAGATACTGTACAAGCTCCAACTTCTTTTTGTATCTGTTCCTCTGTACTCTTATGAAAATAAATAGAGAGGACATCTAAAAAAATACAAATCAAATGAAGCCAAGGGCCAGACTGCACACATTCAAAAAGGAAAAATACATCTAATTATGTACAAGGTTGCTATGACCACAGGGAAAAAAGCCAATATATTTTCAGTGCTTGGCCCTGCTCTTGACTTGGCCCTGCTTTTGGCTCATCTTTATTTATGAGTAAATCTGCTAAAAAAAATTTCAAGAAATATTTTTTTGTTATTAAGAGATGCTATTTTTATTGTAGCATTCTGCAAACATGCTGATTTTCAGCAGGAGGGGAAAAAAAGGATGAAATTGTCTTCAACCAAGAATTTATGTTTTGGAAAAACTATTTAGTTTAGGAATTTTGATATCAGAGATTAAATGTATTCCTTTTTCATTTGCATACTTGCACAGCATATCAGTAGGTGCAGTGTGTATTACCCTATGCCTGGCAGATGATGACATCATATAAAGACTGTGTCAAATCATTTCCCTTCTACACAAAAAGGCATTTTGGCCTAAAAGTAAACTAGAAGTGTGTGCTAGGACTAAATAGCAGTTGATATTAAGTATCTTATATAACTATCTCCAACTGTGCATTTCAAGTACTATTTTTGTATAACTATCAGCAAAAATTTTGCACTAAAATAGTGCAAAAACATACTAGAAAAATAAATAATTTTTTTAAGAGTAATTAGTAGAGTTCTGAAATTAAGTTTTTGGGAATGTAAAGTGAACATTTTCTAAACCTTTTGAGTTTAAGTCCTTTCGAGTTTCCCTTACGTCTGAGGTTTTCAAAATGTTTGCCGTCATTCCAAACTTGGAAATTGGACCCCAAAGTACCTTAGCACCCTGTGAAGCACAACCCACCTCGAGACATCGCAGGCATGGCCAATAACCGCACGTGCTTTCTGACCCCATGCTCAACACCAGCCTAGAAACATCCCTGACGCAAAGCAGACGTGTCCTGCAGGGGTTAGGCTCCTGTGTCTGCTGGAGGGTCATCGGGCCACCAGTGGGGATGCTCGTCACCCTCAGCCTTGTCACGACAGGTGCCTGCAGCTGGTCCCTCACAGAGCATCACGGATCTCAGAGGGCGTGTTTGCAGCACGGACACCTTCCCTGCACGAAGTCAGTGCCCGTTGAGCTCGGCGAGCCACATCTTGTCCTTGCAGAGCTGCGGCCCATGACGGTGGTGCTCCTCACCCCAGCTTTAGTCTCCGCTCTCAAAACGGCACCACAAGTCTCACGGATTCCTAGCCCTTAAAGTCACACTAGTACAATGAAATGGATTTTGTCTTTTTAAATCAAGTCCTCCCAATCACAGTTATAGGCAGCATTTCAAAATCTCGCCCTAAAAACCCAGATGGAGAAGGAAGCCCTCTGATTTGGAGACCCTAACTTGCACACCATGATGGTTAATGCTGCTTCAGAGCAGGGAATGGGGAGAGCCGGAGAGGAGGAAAAGTCCAGTGGATTCAGAGCCCAAAAGCCAGCAGTACCTCTGCGAGGATTAAAGAAGGTGTAAGAGGGACTTGGCAGCTGCACAGACTCCTGCCTGCTTAGCATGGTGACTCCTGACAGCCAGCAGAGCCTAAAGAGTTTTCAGCCATTGCACACAGAGCACGAGCACTTTGCCAGGACAGACCTGGGGACACGCAGCAGTGAGGATGAAGCTCACAGGGAGGCCACACGTGCACTGTCTTTGTGTGGCTCCTTCCACTCCTGCCCTTCTCCTTCAGTAACTCTCTGCTTCCTCTCAGAGCAGCTTTGTCCGCCCTGCTTCCAGATCAGTGGCAGCATGGGGAGTCCTCCAAGAGCATCCCCTTCTCTCTGAGCCTCACACACTACCTCCCTCCAAAGCATGCCGAGTGCTCCTGCATGCAACAGAGCTGCCCCAAACCTGCCCGCCTTCACAGGAAAGCAGAGGGAGAGCAAGACTTAGCAAGCCAGGAAGGTCCCTAGTCTCCAAGAGTCCTTTGCAGGGAGCTCCCTCTGCTGAGACCCGGATGGCACATTTGGGACTTCCCAGGTGCCCACGCAGGGAGTAAAGAAGCACCCTGCAGCACCGAGTCTTCAAACTGCTTAAGTGTTTATGCCAGGCAGAAAGCACAGGGAATAGAAACAAAATTTCCCTAGTAGAAGTGAGGGGTGAAAAGCCGGGGGGAGGAAGAAGAGAAAAGGACCAGCCTTTAAGTATCTCTCAGTTAAAACCAGCTTTTAAATGTCTCTCATTTGTTGATTTCCGTAACACTTTCCATGACCACCCATGTGCTTTATCACATTTTCTGGTATACACAGCGGCTTCGTGCACATGCCTGTGTGCATATGCACCCAGAGCACAGCTGCTTCCATAAGGTCACCTCTCCCGAGGAGCAACCACCATCGATTAAACATGTCTTTTGGGGATGGGAATAATCAGAGCACATCAGTAAAGTGATACGTGTGTGCTTGTTCTTTGTGTGCATTTCTCAAAAAGCACATCTCCTGTCGAGCATTCTGGGGCATTTGTCACCATTAAAACAGCTTTAAAATTCTTCCCAAAAACAGATTATATTTCTCAAGTACACAGCTGAAAAATGAAAACTCAGGGCTGGATTCATCTGTCTCAGTTTGAGAGGCCTATGCTGAATTCTCCCTCCGAGCTGGTAGTTGAAGAAGTTACACATTCTGAATATATGATTCACTCACCCAAAAGTAAACGTCTCCTGGGTAGGATCATTGCAGCGGGTTTCACTGATTACGCTATAAACGCAGCACCCTCAGCCCTGACATGCTCCTGGATGTGTCCATCCAGCTCAGTGACCAAAAGAGTAAGGGACAGTCCAAATGAAGCAACTACAAATATGCACGCCCTCCCCAGCAATGCCTTTGTCGAGGTGACACTTGCAGTCTGGTCGCTAAAACACTGCACTCGAGTGAAAGTCACAGCAGGACAGGGGAGCCCTCCCTGGGAGCAGACACAGCCCCAGACCCAGCTGCAACCGCCCGTATCCCCTGTCTCCGCAGCCAGAGCCGCGGCCACGCGGGTGTCCCTCCCGGCCCACCACATCGTAGCACTCACCTGAAGCAGGTGGTGAGCTCGCCCGTGGGCTTCAGGCACGGGTACCGGGTGGTGGCGATTTTGTTCTCGGAGCAAACCTCCCTGCGAGAGAGCGAAACGGGGAAGGGGAAAGAAATAAAGAAAAAGAAAGAAAAAAAGGTGTTGGCGGGTGGCGGGAAGAGCAGGGCCGGGGCGGCGCGGGGGGCACCCACCTGTCGCTGTCCTGAGGCTCGTGCCGGTAGGTCCAGGCGTGCGCCAGCGCCAGGAGCAGCAGGAGCGGGGCCAGGCTGCGGGCCGGCCGCCCCATCGGGCCGCCTCTGCCGTGCGCGCCGCGCCGGCTCTGCCCGCCCCGGCCGGCGGCGGGGGCTGCGCCGGCCGCCGCTCCGCCCGCCCGCCCCCCGCCAGATGTGCCCGCGGGGAGGGGCCGCGCCCGCCCAGATGTGCCGGCACATGTGGCCTGGGGCGCCGGGCATGGCACTGGGCCCAGGGCGGGGGGGGGAAAGAGGGGAACGTGCCCCGGGACAGGCGGGCGTGCTGCGGTGGGTGACATATCCAGATGTGCCGGAGCCGCGGCAGATGTGCAGGGCAGGCCCTGCACCCCCCTCAGGGGGGAAAGGTGCCGGAGGGCAGCGCAGGGCAGAAAGCGGTGGAAAGGGAAAGGTTCTAAACCTCTGTGTGACAAGCGGCTCTGGGTGCACCAGCACTGATGCTTTCCAGATTCGGCTTTATCTGATATCTCTTTCCCAAAGGAACGGAGCAGTTCAAAGCCCCGTGCGGCGGCTGTTGTTTACCCTTGTGTTCAGCTGCCACTTCCCTGCCATTCATAAAAAGGATATCGACGACAACGGACTTTGATAAAGTAGTGCATCAGGTCTGACTCGTTGGATCATATCCTGTTCTCATGGAGAAGCTGTCTGGGAGCAAGAGAACAAACCTGCAAAGAGACAGAGCTTTTGCAAAGTGTTCAGCCAGCACTGTGGTTCCAATCAGAACGTAACCCCCTATAAACATGAAAGGGTTGGGAGAATTAAAGGTCTGTGATTTAGCCTTATCAGCACTTTCACATATATTATAAATAGCCTCATTTTACAGCCAAAAGAAGTCTCCCCCAAAAAAAACAAAACCAAAAAACAGATATAAAAAGTAACATCAGTGGAAGAGGATTTGAGCAAACTGCCTTCTATTTTGGGGTCAACTACTGGTAGCATTTGAACAAATTGCTTCATTCCTCCCTGCCTCAGGTTCTCCAGTCTGTGATGCAAAGACTCTCTTTTTTTTTTTTTTTTTTTTAAATGCAGAATTCCACAAACAAATAAGCCATGATCCATCTGTTAAACCTTTTGATAGGTTTTCCTGTACTCAGGAGAAGGCTAACGATAGGCTGTTACTCAGAAAACTTGGGGTTTCTCAGAAGTTTTCCCTGACTTGCTGAGCCTCTGCTGCCACTACAGTCTGCTGCATGTACTGTGAACTGCCAAATTCAAAGTATTTGTCTGCTCTAGGAGCTATGGTATATCTGTTCTAGTCCAGCAAGGGAGCTCTGCATGGCAGATTTTTTTCTCAGTTGTTATTCCTTTTGCTATTGACATGTTGATTTAAATATTTAAGTACAGTTACTTATTTTCCTTCTCTAAAAATAAGAAGTAAGCAAAGGCAGGACCTGCCTACTTGAAGGCAGTGAGACCTGTGGGTGTTTCTCGCAGGGTTAAGCTCCCCGTCTCTCACACAGACACTGCTGATTCCAAGATAACCAGGAACAAAAGCAGGACCTGGGCACTCCGATACCTGTGCGGTGGAGACACCTGTCTCCTCAGAATGTTCTCTACCCACCCTATCGAAGTGGAAAGTATCTAGTAACAGAGTCTAAAATGAAGAGAGGTTTGCACTGCTGTAACCCCTGTGAAATCTGCCTACAGATAACTCAGGATTTAGTTTAATTTAAGGATTCAATTTCACAGTGTAGACACATGCCCTCCAAAAAAGTGATTTTTGTTTAAGAAGCTGAATCCTATCGGAGCACAGAGCTGAAAACCTTTGGATGATTTCCAATCTAGAACAGTGTCATGATTCGGGAAGGACTCTCATTTTAAAAAGATTACTATAAAGCCTGGGGATACCTTAAAAAGATATCCATAACTTTGCAATTCATTACAGATCTAATTCGATACCTGAACTGCTTAGCTCTGCTCTCTGCTTTTTCTTTAATGCCTGCCACCCACATAATACTGTACTATCTACACACTACGCTATCTTTTTAATTAAAAGTCTTGTAGGAGTTTGCATATGGTCTTCACTTAACTCAGGCAAATAACCTTTTTAATTTAAACAAGGCTAGTGTAAACTAATCATATACACAACTCTTTGCTAAAGCAGGCCTTAAAGTTTCATACATGAAAGAATGTGCGATCAATAAGAGATAGAAAAGAGGTTAAAAAACACCATGCAAAAAAATCCATGTGTTGCAATTCAGAATCTTATTAGCACTGAATAAATTAAAGTTGAGGGTTTTATCATTTTACTTCATCAGCTTCACTTCAGTTTTAATGACTGTGGAGCCACAGCCATTGTGGAACAAGGGTTACTTCCTGAAAAGTGTTGAAGGGTGCCAGTGGTCAAGGAAACATTGAAATGTTCCAATTGCATTGAGGAAGGAACGAGCTGGGACTGTTCTCACATATAAGTAAATGAGCAGACAGTGATTTCTCGTGCAAGGGACGCCTCTTGCACAGGGTCACGTGTATTCTGAATTGCCCAACTCAAGCATGAGTAAAGTTGATGAGGCTGCGTATGAAAATTTGGAACACTGCCAAAAAAAAAGAAAAAAAAGAACCAAAAAGAATGAGGAATGCAATGCAATAATGTGATTATCAGCAGTTATCTCCATATTGTTTATATAGGGACATTGTTTCCTACAATTTTTTAATTCTTGATGATGTTGTTCAATTAACAACACAGACTTAAGGTTTTTTTGTTGTTGTTTTCTCTCTCTCTTTCTTTCCAGATTTTTACAGTAACTGGAGTATCTTAGAAACAGACTTAGACCACTTTCCCCCCAGAACTGTCTCCTTGAGAGGAGAATTTCCCCATGGGCAAGGCACAACCTTTGCACACTGCAGAATGGCATGAGGGGGATGAGGAGAAGCTGCAGGCCACAGGGCAACCCTGGCTCTTTAGGAACACACTGAGGTCATTTATATATACGAAGCAACTCACGAGACCTGGAGCAGTTCAGAGGCCTCGGTCAGACCCTTTTGTACTAGCCACTGCAGAAACACACCAGGGCTTGAAATTTTAACGATGATTCTAAACAGAAGAGATTATTTCTCCCCACTATTTGGCCCCATCCTTAAAAATAGCATAACATTGTGTTTTAGGTTTGGCAATTGTTTTTTAGATGTTTCACAAGAGTCTTCAGAGGTATGAACTGTGCATGTTCTTAATCCATTTATAACAGACATCTTCATGAGTGTATTTTCTGTCTGCTTCAGTTCAAAAGCAAGCAAGCAGTTATTGTAAATAGCCTTAATCCCACCACAGCATTGTGTTTGCAGCGAGTGTCCTCATGGCAACTCTACCAGGTCTCCAGCTGTCAGTGTTCACACGGTCAGGGAGATCAGAGCAGAACCAAACACATAAACAAAGAGAAAACAGAAGTTTTAAAGAACACCTTGGGCCTATGGTAGTTTTCTTGTCTGACTTGAAAGGCTTCAAGTTTGTCATTTGTGAATGAGGTTCCCTTTAAAATCAAATACCTCAGCTGCATCTGTCCAGCTCCAAACTTGCCATTCCAAGGATTACTCCACACATTGAGTTTAACCATTAAGTACTTACCCCAGCCTGCATAAAATGGGAATTTCCCGTAACACTTCGAATCCAGGAGACATCTACAACAGTGCCTCATCTCAGAGAAAAGTGAGAACCAGATACTAGAGAAAAAGAAGTAATTTCCTGATTAATTAGCCCATTAGAGAAGTGAAATTTCTTCCTAACCTATTTGTGATTTGCTTAGTCAGCAAAGGTCAGGTGAAGCATGAAAGGAAGAGGCAGAATAAAGACAGAGTGAAAGCAAAAGCTGTTAGAGATGATCCATAGGTGGAGACAGGAATCTGGCATCAGTCAAGCAGGAAGAGAAGAGAAAGAAAGAAAGAAGCAGCAGCAGAGGAGAAACAAGGAAGAGAAAGGAGCTGAAGAGATGTAAGGAAAACTTCCAGCTGTACCCAGATATAAACAGATTTTACAGGGAGAAAGATGGTGGTAGGACAGGCAGTATAGCATATGTCAA
Organism: Tinamus guttatus; assembly: GCF_059628265.1. Taxonomy (NCBI): domain Eukaryota; kingdom Metazoa; phylum Chordata; class Aves; order Tinamiformes; family Tinamidae; genus Tinamus; species Tinamus guttatus. The sequence continues at coordinate 102,993 of NW_028289140.1, forward strand.
AGAAGAAAAGAGGCAGGAAAAGACATGGAAAAGTTCATGGTGTGATCATAGTGCAGGGAAAGATGTTCGGGTGGCAAAGAGCAAGAGGCCAGGAGAAAGAAGGCAGAAATGTTGGGAGAAGGTGGTTACTCGTCTCTTCATTTTATCTGTTTTATCTTGCACAATGAAAAGATAACAAACTTTGTGAAAGTGAAAACAGCTTATTTATTTTGCTCAGTACTACCAGCCTGATGTCAGACTGACATAAGTAGCAAAACAGACATCAAAAACAGAGGAAGAGGAAAGATACTTAGTGTCATGAACACTGTTATGGCTCTTAATCCAACTTGGGGACAAAAAAAGTCTCTGATTTCTAGCAGAGGCATTTTTAGTAAGATCTGCTAACGCTGGATAAAAGATGACTGAGAAAACACACAATGGAGATCATCAGACATTGCCTCTGGAAAGCACCACAGCTACTCAAAGGAATCACCCCAAACCGCTCCTCCATTTCACAAATAATTACAGGGCTCATCTTAGATTAATAGCAAAAATAAACACCTTTGAAAATATCAGCTAAAACAATAGTGCTGCTGGCTAGGCATAAAATAGGTAAATGATAGCTCTAATGCACCAAAAACAAATACTGATGCATACATGGGACAGGACATGACACTAACCAGAGCTGACTTATTTTCACTGGGGTTAGGTTTGAATTCCATTTTGTTATAAGAGATTAGAGCTGAAGAATGTGAAATCTTTCATGGCATCCCAGCTATCAGTCACCAACAGCCCCAGAGGTGTGTATGTGCTTCTTGTCAGTCCCAGCTCCTTTGACAAGGCTTTGGCTGTCATGCTAAATGCATGGACAGCAAGATAAACAGTTGCCTTGTATTTAGACCTTGTGATAATCCAAATGAGGTCCCTGTGCTCTAAGTTGAGTTTTGTGATTTACAAGCTCTTCCAACCAAAGAAATGATTTCTTACGTAATGCTCCTCCCATAGCCATGTTGTGCCCTGTTAGCCCTTGGCAGCATGGCAAATTGCAGAAGATCATCAACCAAACAACTGTTGAAGAAATGCTTTTTAAACACTTCTAAACAGAGCATTACTTGCACAATTCCTACGTGTGCATACAAGTCAACAAGATTGGTGCAAAACCAGAACCAATACAAATTAAACTACGCTGACTACTCACTTGTGTTTGCAGACTGGATCATGGCAACAGCACAGAGGAAGACCTGGGGAACTGTCCTTTTGTTTTCCTCTCCAAAAGGTTAAGTGGTCTTTGGATTAAAAAGGAAACCCTGTATCGTTGTGCAAGATACTCCAACAGAAAACAATGCTCAAGATTCTTGCAGATCTATGTGATCAAACCATTCATATATGGCCAGACTCTAACATCCACCTTTCGCATTATGATGGGCTGTTGATGCCAGCGAGGTGGGGCAAGGCTGCACGTGGGGTAGCACAAGAAATAGACAAGAAGATGTGAGCAAGAGGAGATGTCAAATAAAGACTCAAAAATTGCACAGACTCAAAATTTGCAAACTAAGGGGTCTGGGGTTCTTTTTAATTGCATATGATCAGTGGCCATGCCTTTACTTGGAACATAGAATATTGTTCATAGGACAATACAGGCACGGCAGTAAGGCATTAAGCCACATACATGGAAGATATCAGAAGGGAATGGATGAAGCCAATACCAAAAATGTACTTTTAAACATGCTCACACACATGCACATGTAGTTTCCATGCATACAGGTAAGCAAGCAAAATGTTGGAGAACATGCATTCAGTTATTTCCTCTGTCTGAAACTGCTTAGGAAAATACCATAGGTTCAGAGCCTCTGCAGTCTAGAAACCTTTAAGAGTCTGGGCCTTAATCTTTGAGCCTCAGCAGCACAGTGTCTACAAAATGACCTAATCCCTTCTTTTCCACCTTTGGCCAGCTTAATATATGTAGATTCCAAGATAACTATCTGTGGGGCAAAATTTTATCCTGATCACAGTGCGGAAATACAACATATGTATCTTTAGAAGGGTAAACTATATATATTCCTTATAAAAATAGACGTTTCAGCCTATGGAATATATAATGCAACATTCTGCCCCAGTCCAAAGCAGCTCAGGTAGAGCTGTGAGTGCCTGGGGAAGGTCCACTTTTGCACAACTAGCCTCAGCATTGTTTTAAGGCACTGCCCTCATCCAGAGGTGTGGAGGGAGCTGCGAGGGGCTGCAACGCACTGGGAACCCAAGCAGTCATTGCACTCTCAGGCTCACGGCTCTCCTTGGAGCTCGCGCCAAAGAAAACGCAGCCTGGAGACTTCGTACACATGCCCCTGCTGTGGCATCTCCACCCAGCTGTGTTTTCCTTGGCTCCGGCTCCCGCAGAGCAACCGGCACGCCAGAGTGACAGGCGTGTTAACAAGGATGCGACTGGACAGGAGTCCCAGGATTTGTAACCCCTCACAAAGCCCTCCCTGGAATATTACAGCCCAGGCTGGGTATAGCGAGGCTCCTGCAAAGTACAGACATGGCACAGGCTTGGAAATCTGCCTTTCCCCCCTCCTCCATGGTGCTAACTGTACCTGCCCACCTTGGAAACATTGGGACGCACCCACTTTGACACTCACCTCTGTATTTCATGATGGAAGAAACGTTTTTACTTGTGTATAATTTGTAAGTGGACAGAATTTACCCAAACCTAAACCCCTCCACTTTCAGATAGGGACAGGTTATTTAAGCTTAGAAGCAAGCTGGTATGAAAGTGGAAGCAACAGCTTTACATTAAGGGTGCACTGTTTCCACTGCCATGGAAATAGCAGTGTATTTTGTGCTTTTCCTTTCCTGCATGCCATTTTTATCACCTTATTAGTACTGATACGCTTCTTTCCTCCCAACTTCCTTCTAAGTGAGACAGCTTTTACCGAAGTTTTGCTCTGACCCTTGGTGCAACACATGTATCTCATCACAGAAATGGGCTCAATTCAGATCAGTCACCCATTTCATTGAAGTCAATCTGGCAAAACACAAGTGGGAAAAAAGAAGAATACGACCTTCACTCTACAGCTTGTGACAGCTCACTCACTGCTTATTTATTCTGCACTCCTTGCAAAAACACTCCACACATTCAATCAAATCTCAAAGAAAGGGGTCAAAAGGCAAGTGTTTTTAAACTGTCTCAGTTAAAGAGTCCCTTCCCATTAAAGCCATGCTGGTCGTGTCAGAGATAAAAGACTGTTTTCAAGGAGGCTTGACTTCGCTAACAAATCAACTGTAAATAAGTTCTAACATATTCATTGTGGAAGAACAGATCTCTCCAGGCACTATCATGCCCAGCAGTGAAAACAGCTCATAATTCTGCTGATGAGTTCATGAAAAGCTTAAGAAGTTATCTGCAGTTTTTCATACCTATTTCAAGAGAAATTATATTTCTTCTCATCTGAATTCTCTATAGTGGATGGAAAAAAAATAGGAAGTTTAGAGCAGTGGCATGGGACACTTGTAGGAAAGGAAAAATCCGTGACAAGAAAAAAAATCCATTCCTTTGAGCCTGCAGAGTGCTGACTGCTCATGCTCAATGATGCAGGCAGGTGGGAGATTTCCAGCCTGGTTGAGCAAGGGCAAGAAACAAACAGAACATGTTGGGGAAGATTATTTTCCTTCCAGAAAAGGAGGAAAATCTGTGCTCAAGTGTGCATTTGCTGAAGTGTTAACTGTTAAGACAAATATAAAATCTTATTTGGGAAGGACTTCTCTCCCTAAAACAGCAATATCCCTCTGCTTTGGCTTCAGGTTGTTGAGACTGATAGGCTACAACATGAAATTATGGGTCCTTTACATCAACGTATCTGACACAGGATCTTTTTCTTATTTTCCTCTTTGCAGGAGCTCTGAAATTATATTCACTCTGGGCTTGATCTCCTTTAGCTCTTAGCTAAAAGGAATATTCTAATCTATTTTAAGCTATTCTAATACAATAGCTTTCAAAACTCATTACATAATGTAATTTCCTACACATTCAGGCACCAGTGCTGCCTTTTGCAATATGGCTTCTACTCCTGTATCATATACAGCAATTTAACAACTTTATCACATCTTAGATTACAAGCATGAGAATGATATTTCTGGAAACAAAACCTTCAGTTCTATTCCCACTACAAACACATATGTCCACATTTCAACATAAAGACATAACAGTAACTCATAAGAGTGGCTGCACTAGCTCAGACCCTATCTAGCCCTGTATTGTGTCACCATGGGCACAAGGCAGTAACAGCCATAAGGCAATTTGGAAGCACATATGATAAATATATACAACTATCTTCAACTCTGGGGCTTCTTTTGGGTGACAGTACTGATGCACCCTGCACGTTTTATCCACAGTTCATAGAGAATAACTGTAATTATTATCCTGGTCTCCTGACACTGCAGTACAATTAATAGAAATCTGTATTAATCCAGAACAGAAAAGACACACAGCAAAGCTTGCACCAAGTCACTTCAAGCAGAGATACATATACTAGGCAGAAGAAACTTTGCCCTAAAATGCAAGTAGAGCAGTATAAATGCACCCTCCATTTCCTCTTTCTAGAAAAGGATAAAGGGTGTTTAAAGTCAGCAACAGCCAAGACAGCAAGCTAAAATGTTGTAGATAGCCCTCAGCAGCTCGGCTGGCAGAAACTGCTGATTAATAGCTGACTGTTTTCCTCATCAGAAGTTTAAAGAAAAGCAGTGGTAGCTGGAATGATTAACAAGGACTCCAAGTTGCAACCAATATAAGAGGAGCTGTAACATAGGAGCAGATGACTACTAATGATGTTAAGGAAAAAGTCCTGCAATGAAGAAAAATGAATTTGCATGCAACTCAGGAAGCTAGGGCAAATCTTATCTTAAGCACAACACATCTTACATCCCAAGGCTCCTTAGCCACTTAGATGCATTTAATCTCTTGCCCAGAGAGGATGTGGAATCTCCTTCTCTGGAGAACCCCCCTGGATGCCACCCTGTGCCATGTGCTCTAGGTGTCCCTGCTGGACCAGGGAGGTTGGACTAGATGATCTCGAGAGGTCCCTTCCAACCTTCACCATTCTGTGATTCTGTAATCCAAAAGTAAATGTTGTGGATTATAAAGTGAGCAATTCACCCAAGCAATTCAAATAATTACATTTTGGGTTATTGGTGTATCTGCAAAACTGAATGTAGGCATGCAGTTATCCATATGGTCCCAGGAACTAAGACATAATGGTGATCCAAGTGCCTGTGAAAGACAGAAGGAAAACAACTACTGAAGTGCTGAACAGATTCCAGCATCTCCAGCAGAGCTCTGAAAGGACCAAAAACTCTGGAGCATTCTTTAGGTTACATTCTCCTCATAATCCAAATGTTCCTTTGCAGCCAGCAAACCATATTTGTATTTTATTATATAGAGAGTAGGAAAAAAAAAGTGTAAAAAAAGTAACAAAGAAAATAATTATCTGTCAATTCATATTTACTTCCATTTCTAAAGCATGATTTCATGAGTATGATTTGAGCATGAGAGCATTATTTCAATACCTTAGAAAATGACTTCTTTTTTTCTACACTTGACCTTCTGTAGCTGTATCCCTTAAAGATAGGTCGATAATTTTTCTATTTAAAAGGTAGGAGGGGAAAAAAACACACAATAGAACAATCTTCTTGGCAATGTATTTCTCCTGAATAACAAGAAAAATCTCCTCAATAACAAGTTAAAATAGAAGTGCATGCCTTGGCACTTATCGAACCAAGTTGCTTTTCCTTACTAATTCTTCCTTTAGGCAACGCATCCAAGTATTTCCTTGGAATACGTTCCGAGTGTGTGCAAGAGCTATTTATAATCTACAACACTTATTTTTGGATTAAACACAGCTAGGTGGCTACTTGCCATGAGAGCAAAGGGGGTTTCAATGAATTACAAAATATGTATGAAATATTGCACTTGGGATAAGGCACTTCCAAGCCGGGTGGCTCGTACAAGCAAGCAGCCCGTCAGATGTGGTGGGAGCAGGCAGAGCGCAGAACCCAGCCATGCGAGGTATCTGTGGGGCTCATGGCCCTTAAGTCCTCTGCTTGTTTTGGTGAGGGATCCATCCAGAACCTCTTTCAAGACTCAGGCCAGGATAAGGGCAGCCAAGCAGCAGTTCTGTGGGGCTCTTTGGTTTATCCAGCATCTGCCCTGATCTTAAGTGTGTCCATCGGTTCAAGTCATCGCTATTGCTGGCCAGCTTCCCCCACAAGAGAAGAAACACCAGGAGAGGGGCTATCTGATGTTTCTCAGGCTGAGCAGTTTGCACAGCATGGCCCTGGCCTCTAAGCCATTCATCCTCAGGCTTGCAGCCTGCTCCTCCAAACTTTTTCCCTCTTCCTTTCCACTATGACTTTTTACCCATCCACCCTTAAAGTCTCCCTCCTCACCCTTCACTCACTCCTATCATTGCCTCCCTGTGGTTCTGCCCCCTCTTGGTTTTCCCCCTTCTCCACAGCAGTGTTGTGTTGGAGCCCACCATAACAAGGCCAGAAAATCATCCCTGCTTCCTAAAGCAGTCCTGACTTGGTGCTGCATCTGACCCCTAATGCTGGCAGGGCACATGTTCCAGGAGCTGACGGCATCAGTGACTCCTCAACACTAGTGATTAATGTATAATTCCAACAGCACCTTCTCTTGTTGGCAACCTAGCCTGAACCAAAAGTGAATGCATTCATTAGTCAGCTGCTAGATATATCAGCTCTGCTGTTTATACTGCTGCATGGGTAATCATTAATAGTGCAGCAAATTAATAAATTAGTTAATAGTTTATTTTTCAGTCATTCCTGACCCACTGCAGACCTAACTGACCCAACCAAAAGAATTTGGACATCGCGCTTGCATACTGCAATCCCAACTTGTAATGACAAAGTCCATGGTATATCTAACATCCAAATGCTGCCATCGTTTTAGCATTTATAACTGAAATAGAGTGGCAAAAATGCCTTTCCTGATATTAAGCCATTTTACTTCCAGAATGTGCACTCTGCTCAAGATACTGCCATCTAGCCTCCTGTCATAGCTGTAGTCACAGTATTGTGTGGTTCATGTTATTCTAATCGAGAGTTTTACTGAAAAATGTATAGCTTTCTGCTATGGAGTGTTTAAAAAGAAAGCTATGTGCTGGCCTGTGGACATTTATATGAGTATCTAGCAAGCAGTGGTAATCACCACACCAATGCTCAGACCCTGCAGTCCCATTTCAGGCTGTGTTTATTTTGCAATTGATAGATTTCTTGAAAATTTTCAGCAAGAAATGGCATAAGTGGTATGTTACTAACGGACGAAAAATACTAGGCCTGGATTCTGTCTTTACGGAAAAAAAATCAATGAAAAATTCCTCCTCAGACTTCTGCCAAAGGAGAGTTGGGTCAACTTTTAACAGTATATGCCACAGGTTACCAAATTATTGAAAGAAGTATTTTACAAGATTAAAGAGTGCAAAGTGAGCAGCCATAACTGTGTTACTCAAACAAAAACCTGCATTTGAAGAGATTTTCTTCAGCTGAGTTGTAACTGCCAGGAGAGTACTACACTGAAAGAACTCAGAAACTTTCATGCCTACAGTTATACAAACCCTGCTTGTGGCTAGTACGTGCATATTCTTTCTCTTATTCTTGCTGTTGTTCATGCTGTCTGCAGCAGCCATTTGGAGAAGTGAGTACTGAACCTGCATAAAATGAATAATAATTAATTCTCATCACAACTACATGGAAATACACAGGATTTCTTATGTGTGAACAGCAAAGTAGCAAAGTCAGTAGGGTAGGTCACATGAAGGTAAACAAAACACAGAACCAGAAAACCTTGGCACTGTAAAGTGAAGAGGGATGTCCTCTAGCACTGTATAAGTAAAGCTGCTTCGAAAGCCAGATCTGCATTACCAAAGAGCAACCTCGATCACAAGATCAGAGCACAAGAGTCACCTTGTATCTATGCATACAGATTACAAGCCAGCAATTAGCTGCGGGTTTTTAATAATTTTTGGACCACATGGACCTTTGATTCTGTGAATGCCACAAATATAAACGTATCTCACATAAGTTATCATTAATGCAGTAGCACAGCAATAATTCATAATTAATAACAAGAGTGGGCCTGGTTTAATAGAAATGCTGTGGGGTAAAAGGTCTCTCTTAAAGAGTTAGGTTGAATAATGTCAAAAAATGGCAAGAAGTGCCAAAAACAAGAAATGCCCAGCAGCCAATTCTACCCGGATTTTCAGTAACATGCAAGACAGACCCTACTCAATTGTGTTGCTTTGAAAAATTAAGAATCTGCATTAACCATAGAGTAAGTGGAAGTAAGAAGCCCAAACTGATCATTTTCTGTAGCGTCAGCTGCCTCCTTGAGGAGAGCTGGAAACTGTGTGCCCTGTGACCATTGGTGAAGGATGTTAACAGCAGTGAGATCCTAAAGGCGCCAAGTCACAGCCAAGCCAATTAAATCAGAAAAAGGCATAAAGCAGTGGGAAAATTTTCCAAGCCATGACTTCAGCTATCTGCCAATTATTTCCCTGTGTGGACTACACTGCAAGAACACAACCAGGTAAACTCTGCAACAAAGCAGTATAGTTTTCCAGCACTAATTTATGAGCTGAATTATAAGCATGTGCAATCCCAAATCTCATCCCAGGCCCTTCATATTCATGTAAATGCCCAGAACCAAGCTAAGGAGAGGCGCAGAGGAGTGGGACAGAGACCCAAATACCTATGCAGGGAAACACACACACTCAGCAGGGCATGACTGCATGGGGAGACTGCCCATTGTATACCAGCATCTGTGAGGAACAGGGAAGTCTCTTTTCTCACCCCTGCATATTAAAAACTGGAAACAGAGACAAAAGGAATAAACTAGGGATGAGGATGATGTGCAAGCATTTGTTTTTGCTCCACAACTCTGAAAAATGTCAGAGTTAAACAAATGCAGGTTTTTTTACACATATCCTCCCTGGCCACTCCAAGGGGAATCCATGTATGAACATCTCTATGGCAATGTCACCCCTTCCTCTGCTCTTTCAGCCACAGCTTGAACCCAAGCTGGGCCTCTTTCCAAGGGCTTGCATGCAGGTAGGAAGCAAAGGCCAATGGCAGCAGTTGGGTCAGTGGGAGCAGTCGCCTTTACCCTTAGCCCAGGCCGAAGCAGGGCACTCCAACAGCCCAGCTTTTCAATCGAGCTCCATTTCACTACACGGTTTGCCAGTGTAAGCAATTACAAAGCCTTCAAGCTCCTGCAGTGGGAAGGAGAGCTCTGCCTTTGTCAGCATTCACAGGGCCTTGGCTTTGGATGAAGGCCGAAACTGAACCAAAAGCTCTGCCAACTTGTTGGCCCAGCTTGCTTTCTGGCTGCAAAATGTGGCTGGCTTCACTTAAGAAAGGCTCCAACAGCAGACTTACAAGGTCTTTCCCACTGCATCTCATTCACACCCAGACACATTCATGATTTTGCAGAAATGGGCCTCTTATTTTTCTATCATTCATATATCTCTGTTAATCTGCACAGGCTAGTACACCGCTGTGAGGGACCAGGTGTCAGAATTAAGCAGCTGGAGACAAAGTCCACAACAGAGTTTCATTACACATGAATTTGTCCAGTACTCAAAACAGAGCTTCTGTATGCAAATGCAATAGCAAGAGAGGGGGAAAAAAGGCAAGGAATGGAGTAGAGCATGTCCAGATCCTCCAGGCGCAAACTACTCTGCACAGATAGTTCAGATGAGATGGAAAAGGCAGTCAGTGAGGAGAAATGAAAGGGATGGCTGACTATATTTCTTTCTAAAAGGAGCACAAATATTAAAATGATGAGCACAAATATTAAAACAATGAGCTTTTTTAGACCACGTGACTGAGGAAAGTTGTTCTCCAAGCCAAGAATGCTGAGATCTGTTGTTGAGATACTGACCTTGTAGGCAAGCCAGCAATCATACTTTTCTCAGGGGAGAACAGCTTGCACCACACTGATTAAGGAGAGCGCAGAAAATTGGTATTGTAAGTTTCACCAGCCACCCAATACCATTGTTAACATTTCTGCATGGGAGTGGGTTAGAAGCAAGCTGATAGAATATAGTTAAAAATTGCAGCATCTGTACATCAGTCAAGGAGATGTCGATGATTTCTGAGCATTTCAGGTTATAAGAAGCAGCACGTATGAGGATTTTGTCTGAAAAGAGATTTCCTTGCGCTCACTTAACACTTCTATTTATTTTTCCCCCTCAGAAAAGTGCTGCTGGCTTAGGTAGGAGCCTTTTCTGCAGCAGCTATCATACAAAGCTTGTTGAACAAAAAGGAGGCTTTAAGTGAATTGAAGCAGAGCGAATTATTGCAGGAGAAGGTCTTCTAATTGCTCCAGGAAAAGGATGGTTGGGTGGGTAGAGTAAGCTAAGATACACCAAGTAAGAGACATCATTCTCAGATGGGAAAGGTATGGTTACTAACTTAATCTCTATTGCACTAAATTATGATTGGGTGCAAAAGAATAAAACGTCAAACTTAAAAAAAAAGGAACAAGTGAACTACATAAACTGCAGAAAGGGTAGATTTCTCTGATGGGCATGAAATTTTTGATTTGATATTAAAAATTTCTAAAATCACTCCTGTTGCCTCAGCTGCTACACAAACAGAAAAGGCCACCCTGCTGTGTCCTCTCTACACCACACAATTTCCATACACAAAATATTACTCTTTCTCCTGAACTAGCTTACTATCTCACTAATTCCCATCACTGTACAAGTATTTTTTGATCAACTTTGAAAGACTAGTTACTAAAGGAGTTGCTGTATTTGAACCGTGGCACAGGGTTTACTGCAGTTAGCTCAGAAGCTGGGAGGAAGGAAGACGAACCTAAAAGCCATCTAGGATTCCATTTTAAAGTTCAGCTTGGGCCAAACACATTAAAGCCTAACTGATAGTTTCCTTTACAAACAATCTTTTTAAACTACTTCCTTTGACCTCCTGCTGCCAGCTGACTTTTCATTCAAAATGATCAAAGTTATATGAGATTTAACAGAACTTCATTCTGGGTGGAATTTAAGTGTCCAAGTGCAAAATTGAAATTCCTGATTGAGCATGCACTGTCTGACACTGGCATAGAGAATTAATTTGGATTTATGCAAATAAATCACTGTTAGGACAACTCTATGACTGTTATGTATGTAGGGCCTTAGCCAAGGTGACCTTCGGTGCAAATCAATTAAGACTGGAGGTGATCCTAGTCTAGGGTTATCCTACTGCAAGCTTAAAGGAGCTAGAAAGAGAGAGAGAGGAAAAAAAAAAAAAAAACTATGAAAACTATATGCAGTGCACCAGAACCTCCTCCTTTCCTCTTATAGAGGGGCATAGACAAGCGGTCTGGAAGGAAAACTCTCATCCTAAATAATCTCAGCTCTCACTCCTTACCTGAAACCATGTAAAGATTGAAGAAACTCTGGTGAACAATGCTTGATCAGTGCTCCTCCAAATTCCATACAGGAAAAGCTTCCTTTTCTTGAAACATAACCCATTTGCATGCATCTTCCCCTATGATAGGGAGAAAGAGAGTCTTCATTGCACATAACTTCCTACGAGTATTTCCAGAGTGATCCCTCTCCCCTCATCCAGCAGTTAGTTACTTCTTTGAAGGCTGGGTTTCCCTTCCCCAGAGGGACAAGCCTATGGCACCGATCAGTCCATGAGATTAACTAGGGACACACTATTGCACACTGCCAGAATGGCTTTCATGTTCTTTTAAGTATTTTAGTTATTTAATCCAACTCATTTGCACTCACAGACATCGTGGTTATGGTGAGGTAATTTAGGCACAGCATCATTTAAAAAGAGTTATGAATAGAAGTGTTAACCATTTGTGTCAGAGACTTTGAATGCAAATCTTGTCATTCAAATCCTAAGGGAATTAAGAAACTCATAGTTACAGCTTTTGGCCAGCTGGACTTTTTCAGGCATTGCTATTTCTTTAACTGCTGCATTTTATGTGGTCATACCCTTTCCCTTCCTTCTCCTTCAGTTAAGCTTGAGATGTAAAGGGTAATACTTAAGGTACATACTGCTTTTTAAAGTAGCTCCAGGTGTCCCTCCTGGAGCAGGGGGTTTGGACTAGATGATCTCTAGAGGTCCCTTCCAACCTTAATCATTCTGTGATTCTGTGATGTCTTCTGGATATCAGACACACACACAAAACTGTCATTTACGAACAGCTGCAAGAAGGAGACATAAACCCTTCCCAATCTTCTTGGTGCCCTCAGGGGGCTGCAAGCCACTTAGGACACTCCGTTTTCAGCACTGCATGCATAAAACTATTGACTTATGGTCTTCATATGTACAGGCCTGTAAAAGGATGCACTAAGAGGGGATTTAACAAATGATAATTGGTACAAATTGATCAGAGAATATTTCTAATATTCCAGGAGTGGCAGGTGCTGAAGACAGGAGGTTGGATGAGTCAGATATAGATCAGGTGAGAGTATTAGGGTGTGCAAGGATTTCAGGGAACAGGGGTGGGAACAGAGCCAGAGTCAGGGCTGGAGAGACCGCAGAGAGAAGGGGAGAGTCATTTTCACACCGTTAATCACATGCCGGCTTCTGCCCAGGAGAAATATTCCCAGCCTTGCTGGGAAGGGTATTGGTTTTGTAGTTTGAAGAAATCATGGCAAAATGCATCTAGAAGTGTATTTTGGATGTGTTTCCTAGTGGCAGCTGTCAGAGATGAACTGGATTTAAAATCTCCTCTTTTGAAAAAGAACAGCACCAATTTTAATTCAAGCCTGAATTCACTCCCTACCTTGTATCACTAGGAGAGACAATAAAGCCAAAGCCAGAGGAAGACTTCCCAAAATCTGAATTCAAATGCTCTCTGTTGACCTTCTGTTTTAGGAAATGTCATTAAGTTTAATGACACAGGCTCAAAAATTCTTCAGCTTACATGACATTAAAATACAAGTGTATTGCTTCAGTTACACTTTTCCCTGATCATAACAAGGATGTGAAAGACTGCCAGACCTCAAACACTCAGAAAGGAACTCTGCACATTATCTCCAGCAGTGTAATTTAAATATAATTTTCCATAATGGAACAGAAAATCTTTCCATTTCTCTTTCTGAAGCTAACACAAGCCAAGCTATTAGGTTTCCCCTATTGTTAACAGAGCCATTAGATGGCAGTACATCCTAAATTATTCTTAGCAATGCCAATAAAACCCAACTATCACAGTGGTGACACAAATAAATGCATTTCATCAAGCATTGACAGTGTAATTGCAATCACAAGCATTGTACATCACAAGCATTTACAATGAAAAATTGTATCGATTTATTCGGTTAATTAGAAATAGAATGTGAATGAACTAATTATAAGAGACAAGTAGAAGAGAAAGAGAAAACTAAATATTTCTTCAGAGCAGCAACTTTAATCTGCTGTGATAGGAACCGAATGGCCTTCATTCTGCAATTGGAATGTGCAATAAAGCCAGGCTTTAAAAAAAAGGCAAGCCAAGCAGAACCAAAAATAGTCCAGTTGTCAGAGATATTTATTAGTACTGCCACAGACTACATGAGTCCCAGTTACAGATACTGATTGCACCAAGGGCTTTGCAAGCACAAAAATAAGCAAACAAGAGAGCAAACTGCTGCTCGCCAGCTGCCTGCACCATGGCTGGGGTCAGCCACCGCGCGGGCGCAAGTAGCTGCATTTTTCCCATGAGAACAGCCGGGATCACGGCATGGAGCTCGTCCGCGCCTGGGGCACGTTTCAGCGGCAGATACTTTAATGTGAATCACACCAGTGTTTACAGCACTGCAGAGAGGAAGCATGAGTGGTGTGTTTATATGAGGAAGAAGGAGCACGCTATGGTGACTTGGTGACTACCAAGTCACAACTTAAGCGCTCTTAACCTAACCTTGCAGACCCATCTTAACCTGACTTTGCAGAGGTCTAGCAGTGGCTCTCCTAGCTAGTCACATTGCTACCCTGCTAGAAACGCAGTCACTTCCGTAGGCAGCAGGCTCTGAAAAATCAAAAAAAATCAAAACAAAACACTGAGTACATCAGAAACTTGGCCCAATCTGGGGCAAATGCTGATAAGGCTCAGGAACATGGTGTCACCATAGGAGAACCTACAGATCTAAGAAGTGATTTTATTAATTCATAAAACACTACGAGGAGTTACTCATCATTATTAGAAATGTCCTCACCCTCCAAGCTGTGAAAAGTCACCATTAAATGGATGTCTGCGAGGGTTTAGCATGCTTGGCCTCCGGGAGAGCAAGGCCCTCGCTCCACCCCGGTGTGATCAGCACAGGAGTCCACTGCAAAGCCAGGCATGCGTAGGAAGTAGAGAGGCCTACAGAGAAGGAACTAGTCTTTCTGCTACTTTCCGCTACTTGTTGGTGTCCTGCTGGAAAGTATTCCCTGGATGAGCTGCTGAGTGACCAAAAATTTGCAGTTTCATATGCAGTTCATTGCATATGAAACTACTCCTAAATTTAATCTGAATTTGCCAAATAGCTCTGGGCAAATATAGAAGAGCGGATGAGGGAAAAAAAAAAAAAAAAAAAACAGGATTTGGAGTATCCGTGCTGAAAACAACCTGCTGAAATGCACCAGGTCATAGAAAGAAAACTTGTCAGTGGGAGACTGGGGCTCTAGGTCTTAAAAAAATCACCCTTGCTTTATTTTAACAAAAAGCCTTCCTTATCCCAAACTCTGGTTTCAGACACAGCAGCTGCTCACTTCTACCTACTTAGAGTATCAAGTATCTACTGGTCATAACATCTGTAATTGTAGTACTCTAAAGGGAGACTGCAAAACCTCCTCATAACTCTTACTCCAGCTTGCACGCTAGTGTCTTATACACACAGGTGGGTATATCCAAGCTCTTCAGAAGCATGGTCTGGATACAAAGCATAAGCTCCATACACATGTGCAAACAGTCATACTGAACCCTGCACACCTATGCTGTACAACTCACAGGGCCTGTGCAGTTTTATATTTCATTATTGCTTTAGTTACTGTAAATATGCTTATGTAGAAAAATGTAGAAAGTCTGTGTATTTGAAACTCCTGCAATGAAAGAGTCGCAAAGCTAGCAGGCAATGCACCAGGTATCAGCCTCGCTGTTATTACCAGTGTTTCTATTGTAAGTTACATGGTAGATACTTAATAAAGTTTTTCCTTGACACTACTTCTGTAAGGATTTGGAAAGTCCATCTGTTCACCATTGCGCCAGAACTCACATACAACACATTTTTTCACATTAGTGGGGACTTTATTGCTGTATCTACTTATCCTACACTTCTTGCTTTTGGGTAAACAGATTTGTTACAAGACCTCCACAAGAAGCTGTGCAACAAGCAACATTAGATGCAGTGTGACATAAAAGTCAGGAAGGCCAGTCGTGAGCTGGCACAGACACACTCAAAAGCAGGTTTCATAGAGACAAACCAGAGCGATTGCTTATACTTTGATCCTTTCATTATCTGAACTAGGTCCTGACTTAACTCTATTAATTAACCTTAGAAATGGTGAAAACTCTTTGGTGCATAAGCATGTTGGCAGGGACTTACGTCAGGACTGTGGCAGGGGTTTGTGGCAAGTTTGTGGCATGAAAGAGCATTTGAAAAGCACGGGTGATGTGGGGATGAGATGAAGAGCTGATAAAGGAAGGATTTAAAACCTTTTGAAACTTCTGAAATTTGTTACAATTCTGAGAAAAATATCTCTGGATAGGGATGCAGATCTTTTAGCTTGTTACAACATATGCTCTTGCAAACTGTATTTGAGGCTCCAGACACAGTTTGCAGTTACTGTACCTTAGATACAGTTGGGCACTTATCCATTGATTCTACAAGAGGAAAAACAAAATTAGAGAGATCTGGGCAGACTTTTCTCCCTGGTGAAAAGAGAGCCTGTTTAGGTCCATGCATTGCACTGCAGTCTCCCATATTTCAGCACATCTGCTAGACCCCTGACTGTGGTCCACTCCTCCGCCTGCTTCTGCTCTACGGCTTTCCTCTGCCCCTCCAAAAGGGTTTCCTTCAGCAGAAATTTTGTCTTGACTTCACATTTCCCCAGAGAATGTTTTTGTTTGGACAAATGACCACTTCTGACAACAAGACCTGCCAAGTGCTCTCATTTGTGCTGCTGCAGAGAGGGGGCTGGCCCCATCTATGAGTGGCACACTGCTGGATTTGCTTTGAGTCATTCCCTGGAAGGGAACTGGAGCCAGGCCAGTGTCTGAGACATGGTGCTGATCAGGAGGTGACCAGATTCCTAATGGACTCAGCTGCTTGTAGCAGTCCACCTGCCAATTCTGAGAAGAGGACTATACTGCACAGTGAATAAGCCACCCCTGCTTTGGCATTCATACCATGCAAACATATTTGACATCTCAATCCTAGTCAAGACTGACAATATCACACCGAAACGTTATGCAATCTGCTAATGTGGAAGCACAGGGGTGAAACTTACTCCTGTCCTCCATTCTCATGAGTGTTGCAAGCCAGGCATATTCCAATACCACACAATACTAGCCCAGCACATAGAAAATTCAGTAATGCAAACATTGCCAGATAGCCTCATTTTTCAGTCTTAAGCCATCTCTAAACAAACAGCAATAGCAGGAAGCTTGAGGGATTTACATTTCCCACGAAAGGGCACTGGCTCCCTTGCCTTCATCCAGCACCATATTTCATAAGTGCGGCTGGCAGGCCTTAAAAAAATTCCCACCTCCCTAAGGCAGCACAATGAACAGGAGGAGCCTGCACTTCCTGACAGCCTCCTGGAACATTCAGTGCAGCTGAAGTGTTGCTGCTCTCAAAGCTGGAGGCCCAGTGCATAAAAGCAGAGACAAATATTCTTTTTTTTTTTTTTTTCCCTGACAGAGGAACATTTCATTTTGAGACCCAAGCATAACCTAGCAGAGTGCTTTGTCTCTCCATTGGCTAAAGACTAAATAAATTCAAGCTGTTGCCGTATACCACGTATGAATAGTGAACTTGCCCTGCCAACACTGTATTGGTGCAAGAACAATGCCAGGAGCTGTATTCATGCTTTGGTTCATTACAGCTGTTGAGCTGAAGAGCAGAACTGCTTGTCAGAGAAAAAACAGGTTTCTTCTGCCAGGCATCATAGTAGACAAATGTGGCCTCCTTGCTCCTGCCTTTCTGCAAAAGCCTGTGCTTAGTGCATCTCTCCCCACTTCCTGATCCCACACTCCGGACACAGCCAGTTGGCTCCTTTTCTTTCTGATGGAGACCAGGAGGGAGGCCAGAGCTCGTGCTACTGCCAAGGTGGCATCTAAGAGCTTTCTGCTGAAAGCAAAGCTGTTAATTGACACCGAGGAGCTATCTGTGGAAACATGGCACACCGCCCATCTTTTCCTGAAAGTAAATCCCCTGTCTAATAAGGGTTTGTTCAGCAAAAGCAGGTATTCTGGGTATATAGGGAATGAAGCCATGCTCAGACTCAAGCCTTAATATATATATTTTAAATATATAAAAAGTATCTACTCATTCTGAGAATCTCATGTTTAACATACTGAGCTCAGGCCTCCAAGATATCTACACCCAAAACAGTGTCATTGCTAAGCATAGCTTTGACATGGACTCCTTCAGTATAAGGAACCTGGTGCTTGCTTATGGCACAGACAAGGCAAAGGGGCAGTCTTGCTTTAGTGGCTAACAAGCTTATTTTTAGCTTGGCTAATGCTTTCTAAACAAGACGAATCTCAAGGAACTCCTTGCATTGAAAGCAATAGCATTTGCGTGCTCCTGTATTTATTGCCAGGAAGTAGTTGTATAACAAACACATAGAAGCTATGCACGAAAAAGCAAATACAGCATTAAAAGTCTTCAGATTATTACTTGAGAAGGGACAATAGCATATCCAGTCACAATACCTTCCAGTAATAACACAGAGCTGAAGTCGAGCTTTTTGGATCTCAGCTGTGTTGGCATTTGTTCCTACAAGGAAGAGTAAGGAAAAAAAAAAAAAAAAGCTAGGTTCCCACAGACCTTAAAAAGCAGAAACATCTGTTGCTGTTCTGAACAGCTTATGTGCTGAGTTCAGCAGCAGAAAGTCCAGCAGTTAGGCCAGGTCACCGGTTACCACCACATACCTCTGTGCTCAATGGGAAATGATCAGAGACAGTTTCAAGGGACATATCAATAATTTAAAGCAGCCAACACAAGCATAAGCAAATAGGAATTAGTGCTGTCTTCCCTCTTCTGCCAGCAAAACGGGAAGATGTTATTGATGCCTTAGTTTTCAAGTCTCAAATATCTCTGTCAGGACTGTCCCTAGCTGATGAGTTGCTCCACATTGTGCATTTGATTTGCTTTCTAAAGAACTATTTTGAACAGAAACACAGTGCGGAGATTCCAGAGATGTGAGTTCTGTTCTCAGGGAAATGATTCTGTGTGGCCAGGGAGAAATCACAAGTTCTCATTGATTCGTTTCTTTCTGCTTGAGAAATGAATCCTTGTTTTAGCGACTTTTTTCCACTCGTTTCCCAGGGACTTTTTCATGCTTTGGATATGTGATTTTTTTAACGCAGTATTTGTATTAAAATTTCAGATCTTCTAATGCAAGATGAAAAAAAATGCCAAAGATACTAACTTGTTGTTGTATTGATGCTAACCCTGATCTGTAGATCTCTATCTAAATATCTTTTCCAAGCCAAACGTCTGAGCAAATCTGAGACCGCTCACAGTAACTGAGCTACACTGCTATAAGTAATTGCTCTATTGGGTAAACATCCCCTAAACAACTCTTCATTCTACTTGGAAAGCATCAAACCACAGTCTTTCCTCTCTGGACTCAAGGTTGCAGCAACCATGAGTCCAGAGAGGAAAGACTGATGACTTAGCCTATTGTACTTGATCTCTTAAATACTGCATGTGGGAAGCCCCACAGAAATAAAGTCCTATTGAAGGAAAGAACCTCTTTAGGCCAGATTTTGGTGTAAAAACAGATTCCTACAAAAAAAAAGCTTTATTTTGCTTATCATTTCTTATATAAAAATCATTCCAGTGGTGTGCACAACTAGTGTAGAGAGAAATGAAGTCAAGACCTCTGAGCCTGAAGGAGGGAATCTTGGTCCTGCTTTCTCCTCACTTATGTCCTGGAATAAGTCTGGAGTTGCTCTTTTGCATCCTTATATAAAGCAGCATGGAGAAAAAAGCTGGCCCGGTTTCTGGTGAGAACTGATTGAGGAGATTGGAAGGAGGAGGAGAATCCTTGGAGCTTACATTTATTAATTTAATTATTGCCACTATGAAAACATACAGGGCTGTAGATGGACAAGAACAGGTGACACTAAATGTGAAGCAGATATTCCCTCCTCCACACATCCTGGTAGATTAGCACGTATGAATTTCCACCACACCAAGAGCTGTCCAAGCTTTTTTCCCAAGACTCCTTTTTACACCATGTTCCTTGCAGCTCAGCTATATCACAACCTATCAGCAAAAAACAAGAGTGTTTTCTGTTGTTTGGCCCAGAGAAGGAGGAGGCAGCATGTGGTTACCTATGGAGGCCTGCTTCAGGGGCAGTAGTACAGGACATCTTGTTAGTAGATAACCAACATCAAGGACAGCAGTGCTAGTGTTCTATCAGCAGGCAAAGCAAAAGCAACTGTGCAGCTGCAACGTGACCAAGAAGCTGTTTGGATAGTTTTAATATAAGCCTTTAGATTATCGGTTTATTTAGTAACTGTACTTCGCATGCTTGTAGACAAATAAATACTGTATCCAGAATAGTACAGTATATAAGTTTTGTCTCATGCTCAATAAGATGTCTTCGGTGCATTACGCTGGAGTCTCTTCTTTCGGAAGTTGCAAAAGTTACCAATGCTAAAGGTGATATCTCATTGTCTCCTTGCATGTGTGTCGAAAGCTGGATCAGATAGCTTGAGCCTGGCTGATGTCTTCCCCTACCCACCAGCATCTGCTCACCCATCTCTGCAGGTCATAGGGCCATAATAACCATGGCAGCTTGGTCATGCTGCTCCTTTACAGTGGACTGATTTTTCAGAAAAAAAAAAAAAAAAGAAAATTAAAAATAAATCTATTGGGAATTACTAAAGACAAAGACACCATCACTGGCTCAGGAAGCCCCTGGTTAGCAAACTACTGGTGGTCAAAGAATACAGCAGAGGAGTTTTCGCTCTACATGCATTTTGTTAAATTCCACCTGTTATTGACCACTTCTGAAGAGAGAGGTGGCTGGATAGACTTTTACTGGGACCTGTGACAGTGTTCTTAGCACAGATATTTTGTAAGTATAAACCTTCCTTTATAAACATGTGCCAGGCCTGGTATAGCACTGCCGAAGAAATAAGAAAGGCTGTCACTTAATAACCTCAACTCTATATCAACAACGGGCTTCTCAGGGAAAAAAAAATCTATTCTAGGCAACTACTTCAATCAGAAATCAGAAGGGAAGGCAAAACCCTCCCACCCTTTGCCCAAATTCCACTGCACCAAAGCCATACATATTCCAGAATTAGCAACACAACATGTCTTCCAAGACAGAAGTCCAGGATAAACTTAAGTCTACTCAATGTGTACTTAATGTAATAGAGACATGGGAAGAGTGCCCTCTTACGAGAGCTCCTCCAGAATCTAATCAATACAGCATCTTCTGCCCTTTCCCTTTCAGGGGGAGAGAGAGGCACAGACATGTAGGATATCTTTGAACTTGCTCCCATCTAATAGATGGACAGCAGTCACTTTTACAGACTGCAACTTCCTTAACAGGACAAGGAGCGAGAATCTTGCCAAAAGAGTTAAAAAAAAAAAAAAATACAAGAAGCAGGGACAACAGAATCAGCACCATAATTCTTCCAGAGCTGATCCTTTGAAAGCCACAAATTCACAAACTACAAGAACATGAAATTTAAGGAGATTCTTAGAATTGCATCTCACTTATAATTGCCAACTTTCACATTTTCTTGCCTGTCTTACAAGAACTAGGGTTTCACAAAGGCCCAGCTCCTCAAGGCAAGCACTTGGAGAGAAGGAAAAAAAAAAAAAAGATAAATTCCCTAAAAGATTCCATCTGTTTCCATATTAGAGGCATGCCAATATTGTGATCTGAGCAGAACCAGCTGAGAATTTTTCCTGAAAGCTTTTTCTTTGGTTAGAAAATGCTGATATGTTATAATTTAAACCCTTCATAAGACTGTACAGTTTTGATAGGATTTATCATATTCAGAGTAGGCCTTCTAGTCACTAGGTAAAAAGGAACCCCAAGAGCAAAATGTCTAGAAATTTTGCCTTGGCACAAACACATGTGGATATTTGATTAGAAAACAAAAAAGATCGAGGCCTGCTAGGATATGTCATTTACCTGAGCTCCTGAAAAAGGCAAAGGACAAACTCAAACGTGTTTATCATGCTGTAATGAGGTTATTTTCTTCCATCCTACCCTCCTTTCATTAAACATTATAACTTTGTTTTACGGCAGTATTGAACAAGTACGATCTCAAAAAAGCTTTGGTGCACAAAAATTGGTTTTTTTTTTTTTTACTGTCTTCAGACCCCTCAACTAATGAAAGTACCCAACTTTGCTTTCATTTTGCTTGAAAGCCTGAGGACACCAGATATTGTTTGCTTTATTTTTGGACAGAGTCTAACACACTAAAGTGACCCTGGAACTAAAGAGTAGAACAGTGTAGAGCTGCACATGATGCTATCTTTATAAGTAGCTTTACATGAAAAACTAGTTATTCCTCTCCTTTTCTTACTCTGAGATTCTGCCATAGAGGAAAAAATAATCGATTTCTTATAAGTACCAAAACATTTTTCAAGGAAACCTGCTAACACAAATTGCGCTCTATTTGTTTCAGTATAGATAATTCCCAACTGACCTTGGACTCTTTCTTTAGCTAATTTTGTCCCTCTGTGAAACAACATATAATGATTTTCATTAACAAAAGTCATTGGGAAAGAAATATAAAAAAAAGAAAGTTCACAGAAATGATCTGCTTTCTATTATTTCACACACACATACCACACTTCATATTAACAAATAGACAAAACCCCAAAACAGCAGAAGTGGAAGAGGAATACTTATTCATTTTCTTAGGTTGTTTTCTAACACCAATGTGACTCAATTGTCTAATCCTTGCTGGTTAGCAGAATTACTCAGAGCATTAGTAATGTAGAAATGCACTGAAATATCATTCTTATAAAATTTTTCATCTGACAAACACTGGGGAAGAGATATGTTTTTCTAAAGTAAAAAGCAGCATCCCATTTCTGTATAGACTGTGCTTTATTATGGAGCTGGTTGGTGTCCAGGCTAGGATAATCATTTTAGCAAATACATCCCCATACTTTCTACTAAGCCCCAACTTGCCAAAAAACCCTCTGAAAAAAACAAGAACACATATGTATACATCACTGGGAATACATGTACACTGAAGCTGTCAACAAGAGTCAGCGCTCATTTCCAAGCCACTTAAAGGATGCAAGAGTTTTAGCATTGAATTAAATGGCAGCAACATGATGTCTCACTTGACCATGGCTTTAAACACCCATGTATATATGAGGTAATGGCCAGGACATAGGCAGAAATCTAAATTTTGGCAGGTGATCAAAACTGAGTAAAGAAAATAAGTATTACACCTTTCTGTACTGAAACGATCATGGAAAAGAATTTGTTCTGATGAGGTCAGCAGGTATTCAGCATAGAGTCATGTCTTCTGGCCAGCTGAAGTAATTAACAAAGTCATATTTGTGCTAAACAGCCAAGAAATAAACCTCAAAGAATGGGGAGAGCTGGTTTGAAGAAGTCAGGCAGCTACAACAGGAATATTTGGATAAAGGAAGATATGTGGTAGTATGTATGGGAGTGGGAAGAAGGAGCCAGAAGCGAGTAGATATGTCCTAACAGCTCTATGGAATCAGCATAGAAAACATTCATCACCCACTATCACAAAAAAAAAAAAAAAGGAAATTTCTTACACAAAACCTTTACTCAGACCCTTTACTAGCAGACTTCAAGACATATAGCTTCAATCCCATAATCAACTGAGGGCTTAGAATTGACAAAATTTACTAAAAAAACTTCTAGCCTACTTAAAAATAAGGTGTTTGGTCAGCTGAGTGAGTGTCTTAGAGGCACACATCTACCATGGAAGATGAGGAAGATTGGGTCAGAGAGCACCTAAGGAAACTCAATACCCACAAATCCATGGGCCCTGATGGGATGCACCCCAGAGTGCTGCGTGAGCTGGCAGAGGTCATAGCTAAGCCACTCTCCATCATCTTTGAAAGATCCTGGAGAACGGGGAAGGTGCTGGAACACTGGAAGAAAGCCAATGTCTTCTTGCTTTCAAAAAGGCAAGAAGAAGGACCCAGGCAACTACAGGCCAGTCAGCCTCACCTCCATCCCCAGAAAAGTGATCGAACGGCTCATACTGGCCGTTGTCTCCAGGCACATGGAGGACAAGAAGGTGCTCAAGAGTAGTCGGCATGGACTCACCATGGAGAAATCATGCTTGACTAACCTGATAGCCTTCTATGATGGAATGACCAGCTGGATAGATGAGGGGAAAGTGGTGGATGTCGTCTATCTCGACTTCACCAAGGCTTTTGACACCATCCCTCACAACATCCTCCTGGGCAAGCTCCAGAAGTGTGGGATAGATGAGTGGACAGTGAGGTGGATTAGGAACTGGCTGGATGGCAGAGCTCAGAGGGTGGTGCTCAGTGGTGCAGAGTCTAGTTGGAGGCCTGTAGCTAGCGGTGTCCCGCAGGGGTCAGTCCTTGGTCCAGTCCTGTTCCATTTATTCATCAATGGCCTGGATGAAGGCACAGAGTGCTCCATCAGCAAGTTTGCTGATGATACCAAGCTGGGAGGAGTAGCTGATACCCCAGAGAGCTGCGCTGCCATCCAGAAGGACCGGGACAGACTGGATAACTGGGCAGTGAAAAAAACTCATGAAATTCAACAAGGCCAAGTGCAAGATCCTGCACCTGAGGAGAAATAACCCCAGACACCAGTACGGACTGGGAACCCACCTTCTGGAGGGCAGCTCTGCAGAGAAAGACCTGGGTGTCATGGTGGACGACAAGTTGACCATGAGGCAGCAGTGTGCCCTCGTGGCCAAGACGGCCAAGGGGATCCTGGGGTGGATTAAGAAGAGCGTCTCCAGCAGGTCGAGGGAGGTGATCCTGCCCCTCTACTCAGCCCTGGTGAGGCCACATCTGGAGTATTGTGTCCAGTTCTAGGCCCCACAGTACAAGAGGGATGTGGAGCTGCTGGAGAGAGTCCAGCGCAGGGCCACAAGGATGATCAGGGACCTGGAACCTCTGTCCTATGAGGAGAGGCTGAGGGAGCTGGGCCTGTTCAGCCTGGAGAAGAGAAGGCTGAGAGGGGATCTAATCAGTGTCTTTAAGTACCTCAAGGGAGGCAGTGTGGAGGATGGTGCTGACCTCTCTTCACTGGTGGCCACCGACAGAACTAGAGGTAATGGCCACAAATTGAAACACAAAAAGTTCCACAGGAACTTAAGGAAAAATTTCTTAGCAGTGAGGGTGACAGAGCACTGGAACAGGCTGCCCAGAGAGGTTGTGGAGTCTCCCTCTGTGGAGAGCTTCAAAACTTACTTGGATGCAGTCCTGTGCCACGTGCTCTAGGTGACCCTGCGCGTGCAGGGGCATGGACTAGAGGACATCTGGAGGTCCCTTCCAGCCTTAAGCATTCTATGATTCTATGATTCCATGGGATGTGCTGTTGACTTACAGGTAACTGGGTGATTTCACACCATAGCCTAAGCCTTAGGAATGTGTTTTCTTCTAAAGGGGCTGGGTTAGGAGGTGGTTTTCAGACAGGACTGGTCTAATTTCATTATTATGCACTTCTCGTGCACTTGATTTTTAAATCATTTTACACAGACATCTAGAAATCTCACAGATTTTATATGACTCAGTTTATACAATCTTTTAATCCATATTATTTGTGATGTAGATAAGTTTGGCAATGTTTCCCAATCAACAGGGCTTGACTCTATATAGAAGTTAGAGGAAAAAAGTGTTATTGCAGATCATCTCACCATGTAGATACTTAACATTGGAATAAAAGAATACTACTTCCTTCTAAAGAGTGGTAATAAGTCTACTGTATTGCACCACTCTCTGTGCACTGCCATGGCACCAGCATCAACAAAATATTTCAGACACATGTCATTGATGCCTCCAGTGGTCAGAATAACATTGGCACCAGTGGCCAGAATCTTCTGGATCCTTTGTTTTGTGGATCCTTTCTCCCCAAAGGGGAGGGGAGAATTTTATGATTCTGTGATTTCCCACCTTCCCTTTTGGTGTTTGGAAGCCTTTGTCTCATCTCAGACACAGGCTTTTTGGAAGCAAAACAAGTGACACCCCTGTTGTAGCAGAGGTATGTTGCCTACAGCTTTCAACATCCAGCTCTGCAGCACCAGGAGCTGTCATTTCTTGCAATCACAGACCAGCTCTCAATCATGCTGTCTGTCATAACAACTACTGACTAATCAGGCTTTTATTATATCCATGATAGGGGCTTTTCCTACTCATTATACGTGAATCTAGTACTTCAAGGAAACTGGGGCCAATCACCTGATCCTCAAGACCCTCCAAGTTACACAGATGTATTGCAAGACTAAACGTATGAGTACGCAGGAACTCTGAGCCGTAATATTATTGGCAGCAATAGCAAAATCAGGGAGTAAAGAGAATTTAAAAAAGCTGGACCCACATCCAACCTACTAAACAAGCTCAAATAATTATGCAGCCAACCTTGACGCTCTCTCCTAATTTCCTGAACTTGAGACAGTTAATTTATACAGTTATGCTATAAACCATAACCTTGGTCTGCATGGGCTCTCCCCTTTTACAGATGGGTGCAATCACTGCAGAAACTCTATCAGCAATTGCCTGTGTTTGAAATGACCATCAAACCAATGTCAGTGTGCTCAGTAATTGCCGCTCAGTTCCTGATTATCTGCAAATGGAAGTTATTATGAAAAGAAGGTACTGGGAATGAATGGCAAACTTCATGAAAAGCAGACCAAATATTTACATGGATTTTGCCCCTGGAGAATTCAATCGCCTCCTTATGCAACATGTATAATTTATCATTACAATAATTTGATTACGTAGGAGGTCGTTGGTGTTGTCCCTGGAGGTGAAAATTCAGACAATGCAACTGAATGACTTGACAAATGCCATGGAAAGAGTCTGCAGCAAAGTCAGGTATTAAATGTAGAAACATTTATGGTAATAAACAAGAAATGATCTTATGGTAAAATGCCCTGGACTGAGAATGAAATTCTCTCCAGCCACAGTCCAGGAGATTTCACCATAAAACCATTTTTGAATAGGAAAAAGCATTACAAAGTCTCAAAATACTTCACAGATTTTGGAGAGCCGTTTCACATTAAAAAGGGGAAAAAATACATAGGAGTCCAAAATACTCTTTGCAGGAAAGTTGTTCCACATCACTATACAAGAGACTACTTTCAGAAAACATAGAAGAGCAGAAGTGTTTAACACAGTTTTTCACAGACAACAAAAAAATAACCAAGAGGCAAACACTTTTTTCATAAAAGTACTACTGAACAGAGTTGGAAGTATAACTCTGTACAAAGGGGAGAACCCCAGGACCCACCTTAACAGGTTTCCTCTTTTATCCTATATTCTTTTCCACCTTATTTCAGATGTGAATTAAGTGAATTTATTTGTCTTCATTATCTTTTCAGTGAAGAAATAATCAGAATAACATTCTTGCCTTAACTGCAAAATGGTGAAAGGCCTTGTGAAAACCTCTAGGCCTCTGACAGCTCCAGGGGACGCAGGGGACTCGTATCTTAAGTTTACATCCTTCTGTGGACCAGGGTTCAAGACAGGGTAGTCTTGAGTTCACGGTGTACCTACAGTGTTCTCTTAGGCAAAGGTTCACCTCTGGTCAAACCAATTTGCAGAAAAGAATGAGCCTCTTCACATGGTAAACAGATTAGTCCACAAACATAAGCAACCAGAGACTTCAAATCCATTACGAACCCTCTAGAATGACACTCAAATATCCTTCAGAGCTATTCTGGTAGATATTCAGAGCATCCTGCAAGTAAATGGGGGAAACTGTTAGCATCTATCTTGCTCTTGGCAAGGAAGTTTGAAAAACTTTGAATCAGGACAGACAGGAACAGATGTGAATATCAATGTCCCCAATACACTGAGGCAAAACAGCTCTACTGTGCTATTTCCAGATAAACAATCCTACTTCATGCCAGCCAGTAGAACTAATATTATCCTTAAGATTAGGACACATGCTTTTGCAGTGGTTGACATCTGATGCATCTTGGCCTACACATGAGGCAGCAGAATATTGCCTGAAAATATTCAGCACTTTCTGAACCATTGCCCAAATTGGATGCTTTGTCACCAAGGCTGAAGTACAGAATGCATCTTATATGCTGGCTTCTACATCTCGCTAGCTCATAAGCAGAAGTATCAGTAAGGTGCTGGACAACCTAAAGGTCAATGTCTCTGTGTTCCAGATTTACATTTAGGAAATGATAGACCAGCTTGCTAGCCCAGGTTCTGCAAGTGTGTATAGGAACCATCCCCATTGATATCCCCCCATTATTGAGAGTATCCTCCAGGAAATGCATGTTCCTCTTACGTTCACTAAGACCTCCTATGCACAGGAAGGACTACAGAAAGAACTCAGACAGACTGCTTTCTTTTGATGCCACAACCTTTTTGCATGACCACAAGTATATACTGATTCAATTCCTCTGCAATGATTTAATCAAAAGAATCATAGTAGTACCAAGAAAAGAGCATGGGTTATTTAATTCTGTAGTTCTGTACTTAAACCACAGACACAGCCTCAGACACAGGCTAAGCTTGTCCTTTACGAACCACACAATTCTTTTTGTCCTAACCAACAGCTCTCTACACAATAAAGAGCAAATCAGAACCAGATGTTAAAAGAGAAATAAAGAAAAGGAGACCACAACAGACGCTCCTGTCATTCATCTACTAGTTCAACCGATGACCCAAGATCAACCTCCTGAAAGAGCCATACAACAGAATATGAAGTGCTCTCCATGCCTGAAATGAAAACATGCAGTGAAAGAGCCATTAAGCCTGATAAACTGACCTAGAGTTCAATAAACAAGCTTTAAGACACTAATGATAAGAAGATGAAACATCGAGTACAAACAAGAATATCATTGCACAGCAAGAACTCCAAGTTATACGCAAGCTATTTAAGACACAAAGAAGCCTATCGCTTTCTCCTCAAAATATTTGCTGTTTATTTCCGCTTATCTTTTCTGCAGGTACAGTACATGTCTTTTGCAGGGACAGGCTGACACATAGCTTTACTGTTTGGTATGGTTCAGATAGCAATTATTTTTATTACAGACCTACGCAGCTACACTCCATCAATGTCTCTGATTAACTCCTATTAGTATTAATCAGAGCTGTGTGTCCTAAGCAGAGAGGAAATATAGCACCTTACCAGTTCTTACCTCCTGAAAGGCACAAAGGTTTATATGGCAGCTGCTTTTCAGGAGGTCTAAATGGTTAGGAATACGCAAGCACCAAACACTGAGTGGACACAGCTCTGGCTTACAGCTCACAAAAGGCATGGAGACACAAGCTATGCTAAGAGTGTTTCGGGGAGACCCAGCTACTAGTAGGAGTGTTCCCTGTTGAGGGTCTTCATTCGGTATTTTTATCCTTTAAGTTTCACCATTCTCTTTCCATGTTTTTTAATTCATTGCATTCCCTAGACATTTTTCTTTACCTTTGAGAGGGAAAGAAGCACTGCAGGATGAGTAGAGCAAGAGGGCAAGCACATGACAAGCTTAAGGGATATTTCTGCTCAGAAACACACCAAAGAGTTTAACAATATGCTGGGTACTTGCACTTGCTGCCAATAATTTACAAGCACAAAATTAAAACATGGGTGAGTCTCATAAAGCTCATCAAATTCCTGAAATCAAATTTCAAATAACTACACGGTCATGGCCCTCCAGTAACACTCCTCTGCAGCCCCACAGGAGAAACTCGAGTTCAGAGCCCCTTCCAGGTTTTCACAGTGGAGGCTGTTCCTGTGACCTAGCTGAGCAAGGAGGAGGATGAGGATTGCTATCAGGCCCCTATCAGGCTATCAGGCTATCAGATTGCTAAGCCCTATCAGCCCTATCAGGCTATCAGATTGCTAAGGGCTTTCTACTGTGATGCTTCCTGGAATGACTTATGACTGATGCTCACCAAAAGCCAACACTGGTCAGTTTGCCTTGGTGTCTGGAGTCACTCCCAAGAAACCCCTCCGGGGCTGCGTTTGGAATCTCTTGTTTGTCCAAATCTCACTGTCCCAAAAGTGAATTCTACTGAAGAGAATTCCAGCTCTAAAGGATAGAATCCAGCACACATCAGTCATCTGCCAAGCTGGGCATCAAGAGTGAGGTATTTCCATAAATGTAAGAGGTTGGACACATATCTCATTCCTATCAAGAGGACAGAACAGCAGTGGAAGAGACAGCTCTTATCTAACCCAGGTAGACAGCACCTAAAAGCTACTATACTAGTCTAAAAGATGCAATTCCCTCAAACTGAATATGTCAGCATTTCAGTCAATAGGTCTTTGTGAAGACCACCTCAGTGTCATTACACCAAGATTAAACACAAACCCAAGAAAAAGTGTTACATGTGTTATCTCAGCAAGTAGAGAAGTGCACAGTCCTGCTGCCACTCACCTCTTTGCTAAGGCTCCCCATATTTTACCACTGCTCTTCCCTTTACTTTTGAAGTCCTTCAAACAACTGCCATCTTATTTTTGTCTTAGGTAACAGTTGACTTCTGATCTGTTCTGATAAACGTTTTAGCCCGATAGATATCATTTTTCAGTCTTGTTCTGTCTGATGCGTTGTAAGAGGAAAGACTGTAATTTTTTTCCTTCTTCTCTCTCTGGACATATATTTCATTCTAGAGAGCATATGAATAGGTTTTTGTAATTTTGATGGACTCTGCCCACAAACACCAGCTGTTAAGCGGATTAGATAGCCCTCCAGCATTGCATTACCTGAGAAGTGATGACCACCTCAGCTCTCCCCTGCTTCTTAGTTGACCTCAAAAACTGGTACACAGATTGGAAGCCACTTTTTCCCCCCACACCTCTTTCTGTGCAGTAACAGCACCACCTTATGGTCCCCTTATGAGCCAGTGATTTGCAAGGAGCTGACATTTCGAAGAGCACATTGCTCTGAGAAGAGCTCTTCAGGTGGCTTAATGGTGCTCACTCCATTTGCAACAGTTTTGCCTGAAGGGGATCTCAGAAGCTCATGAGTCAAGGAGTATTCACCCAACAGTCTGCCATCTAAGTGTTTTTTTCCCCTAGCCCAACGACTTTCCAGATAAGATAACTGGTTAGCAATTAATTCCACCTCCACCCAGGTCTGCATTCCAAGCCCAGGCAAGTGGGTCTTAGCACCACTTGGAGCACACAGTCATTTTGAGCCCTGAACACCCATAAACATGCCAGTCCTTTGACCCATCTCTAATTGGGCCTACCTGCACAAGGTCACCAAACACAGGAATAGCAGCCACAAACACAGCTTCCTAGAAACAAGCAGGAGTGAACAGTGTGTCTGAAGCTAGGTGTGCAGCTTACAGGGAAACAAAATCAGGGGAGTGTTTTGAAGTGAGGCAGTAAGAATCTGAGATACAAGGAAAGAGATTACAATTTACACTTAAACCCTCACCTTAAAGAGGCTTGAGCCAGGGCCTGAGGCCTTACATAGCTGCCTTCCTTTGCAGATGGTTCCAGTCCTACACATATAGCACAAAAATTATCACAACTTAGAGTAACTACTACAGCACCACAGTCATACAGTAGCCCCACTTCCTTCTGCTGCCCAGGTCTGATTTTAAATAAATAAATAAATAAATAAAAATCTTCTTATTTCATCAGTCAAATTCGCCTCAGCTGAACACTGATCCTTCTGCCTTCCTAAGGGGCAAGTGACCCAGGCAGAAGGCAAGCTCCTCTAATCAGAGGTCAGGTAGAAAGATGCACTCCTTTAATGATGCACATTCAATTTAGTTCCAGTAAGGAAAGTGTTTTGTTCAGAACTCAGTAGAATCTGCTTCATGCTGGGGATAAATCTTTCACTTTTAGCCCCCTTGTAAAACACCTTGGAGAGTGTTTGTGACATGAGAACCAAATCATTAAGCAAATGCAACCACTGTTAGATGATTAATCAGAAGGTGCAGAGCAGGTGATCTTAGAAGTCTGAGATTACATCAGTTACAGGCTGACTCATGTTCTTTTGCATTACATGTGTGTGTCTTGATGTTTACAGTGGTAGAAAGTGAAGTAGCCAGGTTATTCACAGGTACCTACCTTCTGATTTATGATGTATTCCAGTAACCATGAATTAAAACCATTATATCCAATCAAATTAATAGTCATTTGAAATCTCTTTCAAAATCTAAGCATAACTATGCAACAACTTTCCTTCACTCCTGTTGATTCAGCTGTAATGACTCCAATTAGTATTGTTTCACTCTTCCAAAGCCCAAAAGTCTTATTCCACTGTGCAGTGTAAACATTAGGGTACACAAACACCATCATGAACTGCAGAGTTGATGTCATGATCTCATGTGCTCATGTGCTGGCAATCCCTAGAAAGCTAATGCAGAAGAAGGCAAAATGCTTGGTGTACTTTTGTCTCTCCCAGTTCAGTTCTTCCAAGAGCTTGACTCAAAGTAGCTCTTTGTGTTTTTTTAGGGTCATATTTTGGCTAATGAACAGCTATCTCTGGAATGAAAACTTGGCTGAAATGAGCGTGTTAGCCTTCCTGTCATCGTATTTAATCTGAGTTAGAGTGAAAAACAAATATGCAAAGACTAGAACGATGTTTGCCTGTTAAAACAACCTAGATAAAACCAGCATAGGAAGGAAGTAACAAAGAGCTCAAGTATTTTTACATGGTAAAGTTGAACACAGGGGTTACCAAAGCCACAGAGCTCCACACACTGAACTTAAGAATGGGTGCACTTGTTGTGGGTCAGAGGAAGTGTCTAGTAAGTCTTAAGCTTATTACAGCACAGCTTGGAACTATCTGGGATGCCTTAGATGTAGAGACCCAAGAGACACTGAAGATTTTCTGCCGATTACTGATTCTAGCCAGCAGAGAGTTGTTCAACCAATCTCCTGCATTGACTGACACATTGGTTGTTCCATCTGAAGCCAGCAAAGACCACCAAGAGACCAGAGCAGCCTGAGAGAATGGCAGAGGGTCCTAGAAAGCTATTTGATGTGTTTTACTGTCTTACCTTAATGAAATCTAAAAAATTAATCATTCTAATTCAACCACAACTCCGTTTAACTGCCCTGAGAGTATCTTTGATAAGATACATAACTTCCACTGTGAAGTAATCACAATCATTTCAACCTACCACAGTGTCCATGAGAACTTCAAATATATTAACAGCAAAAGGAAGATCAGGGAAAATGTGGGTCCGCTGGTGAACGACGTGGGTACCCTAGTTACAAATAACACAGAAGAAGCAGAGTTGCTGAATGCCTTCTTTGCTTCAGTGTTTACCAAGGGCAGCCCTTTAGAGTCCTAGGTCCTAGGGACAAGAGAAGAAGCCTGGAGAGAGGAAGACTTGCCCTGGATAGAGGAAGATTGGGTCAGAGAGCACCTAAGGAACCTCGATACCCACAAATCCATGGGCCCTGATGGGATGCACCCCAGAGTTCTGCGTGAACTGGCAGATGTCATAGCTAAGCTGCTCTCCATCATCTTTGAAAGATCCTGGAGAACGGGGGAGGTGCTGGAGGACTGGAAGAAAGCCAATGTCATGCCAGTCTTCAAAAAAGGCAAGAAGAAGGACCCAGGCAACTACAGGCCAGTCAGCCTCACCTCCATCCCCAGAAAAGTGATCGAACGGCTCATACTGGCCGTTGTCTCCAGGCACATGGAGGACAAGAAGGTGCTCAAGAGTAGTCAGCATGGATTCACCATGGAGAAATCATGCCTGACTAACCTGATAGCCTTCTGTGATGGAATGACCAGCTGGATAGATGAGCGGAGAGCGGTGGATGTCGTCTATCTCGACTTCACCAAGGCTTTTGACACTGTCCTTCACAACATCCTCCTGGGCAAGTTCCGGGCATGTGGGATAGATGAATGGACAGTGAGGTGGATTAGGAACTGGCTGGATGGCAGAGCTCAGAGAGTGGTGCTCAGTGGTGCAGAGTCTAGTTGGAGGCCTGTAGCTAGCAGTGTGCCGCAGGGGTCAGTCCTTGGTCCAGTCCTGTTCCATTTATTCATCAATGACCTGGATAGATCTTATATAAAATGTTTTATTAAGTAAATATAAATCAAAGTAATCTGAAAGTTTGAATTTATACCTGTGTATGATACATCAGTGTTTTAATATGAGTCGCATGTGCAGACTAGATGACCTCCAGAGGTCCTTTCCAACCTTAAGCATTCTATGATGCTATGATTCTATGAAGGGACAGAGTGCTCCCTCAGCAAGTTTGCTGATGATACCAAACTGGGAGGAGTAGCTGATACCCCAGAGAGCTGCGCTGCCATCCAGAGGGACCTGGACAGACTGGACAACTGGGTGGTGAAAAAAGCCTCATGAAATTCAACAAGGCCAAGTGCAAGGTCCTGCACCTGGGGAGGAATAACCTCAGACACCAGTACAGGCTGGGGACCAAGCTTCTGGAGGGCAGCTCTGCAGAGAAAGACCTGGGTGTCATGGTGGACGACAAGTTGACCATGAGGCAGCAGTGTGCCCTTGTGGCCAAGACGGCCAAGGGAATCCTGGGGTGGATTAAGAAGAGTGTCTCCAGCAGGTCGAGGGAGGTGATCCTGCCCCTCTGCTCAACCCTGGTGAGGCCACATCTGGAGTATTGTGTCCAGTTCTAGGCCCCACAGTACAAGAGGGATGTGGAGCTGCTGGAGAGAGTCCAGCGCAGGGCCACAAGGATGATCAGAGGCCTGGAACATCTGCCCTATGAGGAGAGGCTGAGGGAGCTGGGCCTGTTCAGCCTGGAGAAGAGAAGGCTGAGAGGGGACCTGATCAGTGTCTATAAGTACCTCAAGGGAGGCAGTGAGGAGGATGGTGCTGGCCTCTTTTCACAGATGGCCACCAACAGAACTAGAGGGAACAGCCAGATACTGAAGCATCAAAAGTTCCACAAGAACTTAAGGAAAAAATTCTTAATTTTCTCTTAGTGAGGGTGACAAAGCACTGGAACAGGCTGCCCACATAGGTTGTGGAATCTCCTGTACTGGAGATCTTCAAAACTTACTTGGACGCAGTCCTGTGACACGTGCTCTAGGTGACCCTGTGTGTGCAGGGGGATTGGACTAGATGGCCTCTAGAGGTCCCTTCCAACATTAAGCGTTCTATGATTCTATGAACTACAGTGCAATATTATCAAAGCCATACAGAAAATCAGCAAGGCAAATAAGGAAAACATCAGGGAAAAGCAAATATATATCCTAATTTTCTCTTAAGGGCAGACAACTCCCCTACCAATAAATAGTGCAAATGTTACACTCATATTAAGCTGCTATCCTAGCAGTTAGGAAAAACAAACTGGAACTGTCAAGGACCTAGTAAGCGTGAGTCTTGGCAATGCTACGCTGTGGCCTCCCCTTTGTGGCAGACATTGATGGAGCTGGCTCAGTGCTGGGCCACTGGAAAGAGAAACACAGACACCGAGTAATGAGCCAGCACATTTGAGATGTGATTTTATTCCCTTGGAAGCTGACAGATCCTCACCTGTCTCAGCCTCAGGCTCATGCATGCAGCAGAAGAAGCAAAGCCACTGGCGAAGGAGCAGCCTCTCCTCCTCATCCCCAAGAACTGCAGACTCTTCTCTACCCAAAACAACCCACATTGCCACTCGGCTGCAGCAAAGTCCTCTTATCCAGCCAGAACCCACTGCCTGGCATGCAGCAAATGAAAAGCTCCTGCTGCGCTTCACAGGAGTGCATGTTCACTGCTTCTAACTTGGTCTTTCGGAGTCTTTCATTTGGGGGAATATTTTTCAAGGATTTTTTTTTTCCTACAGTTCCCATTTTATTAGCAGGTTTCATTTTACTTTTTTTTTTTGGATATAAGTCATGATGTTTTATGCTGCTGAAGTGGCAATCAGATCTTTTCCTTTCTGTTCTCATTCTCATCCAACCCCAGATTCCCATTATCTCCTAACTAGCCTTACCTGTACATGGGTTCAGCCAATATCAGTCAGACCCACCCTGGCACCAGCCTTCCCTCCTGAGAAGAGAATTTCACACGTTGTAAAAGTACAGTTACCATCTGCAACAACATCTCCTTTCTTTTCAGTCTCCTCAGAATGGGGAGAAGATGAAAACATAACTTTCCTCCATAAGCCAGTGGCACTTGTTGGGCACAGGAATTTGAAGCTTTCTCTTTATTACCACTGCTGCCACATGTTATGAGGAACTTCTGAATGTCTTGCAACAGTGATAAACAATGATAGACAACACTGATAGACAATGAAACGGCAGACAAAATTTAACACAGGTAACTGAAACAATAGACAGGCAGGAAAAATCCCAACAGTTAAAAACTCAGGGTCTACCTTACATCGCCTTGCAAATTCAGCCTCAGCTGAATATCCTCTCTTTGACTCAGCGTCATACTTTCTGGAACAGAGTCATTTCAATGAAATGACTTCAGTCTAGCAACTTTCTGGAAATTATGAAGATACAGAAGGCATAACTCTGTTCTCACCATAATTTGCAACACTACTGAAGTCTCCACTCAGCAGATGAGCAGGGTCCTTCAGATTCCAAGCCTGGGTGAATCTCCCCATCAGGAGGTAGGTGTAAAGTTCAAAAAGAGGACTTAACTCCAATCCAAAGAGCCACATCCATTTCTAAAGACTCACAGAGGTACGCCTTGCACTTCCACTCTTGCTGCTGCCAAAGTGCTCTGTGTGCTATATCTCATGCTTTTCTTATTGCCCAAGTAATGGCAGCCTTGTCGTACACATCTGTAAGAAGGACATCAGTCCAAATATTGCTGAGAGGGCACCTTGTGACTTTTTAGCTTAGGCCCCAGCATTGACATTGACACAGTTTGGCTGCTCTAGCCCTCCTACTTCAGAGCAGGATATGCATTCATATAGCAAATGCATGTTTGGGCCTATCATCTTTTCTTCAGCAATGAGCAAAAAAGCTACTGGCTTTTTCTACTTCCTTTTCTTAAATTTTAATTCACAAAAGATAAGGGGTTTTAATCATTCTTCAGCTCTAAAATGCTGTTCAGGACTAAACATTACAATACCTAGATAACAGAAGGAACTAGGACTTTCACAATTTACAGACAAGGGAACCAAGTCGCAGAAATTATATAATTTTTTCCAGAGGTTAGTCTTGCCCTTACGTGGCTTGAGTTTTAAAGCACTCTTCTATAAATATAACAATATTGTGCAATCCTATTAGAAGTCAGGAGTATTTAGACACTCAAAACTCGAAAATGGTCAAATAATTGCAGTCATTAGATGCTTTTAAATTACTTTCGATTTTAGATTCTGAGCCAACTGTTTAGGATACTTAAACATTGACATACTGGCTGTGTCCACTAGGTGTCATTTTTGCTCACTGTTACTGTCTTACGAGAGGTTAATTAAAGTAGGGAGAAGAAAAGAAGGCATTTTCTTTGCAAAGTGAGAAATGCAAGAAGAATTATTGCTTTCCAAGGTGACCCGTGGTGTTTGGGAGAAGAAACCGTGACATATGCAGAAATGTTGTTTTGGTGTGAAATCCTTCTGCAGTGAAGTAGAGCATTCAGGCTTGACTTGAGGGTGGCACCTGACAGTTTCTGGACAACACCAGAAACCATCACGGGCAGGTCTGGGAAGGTCAAAACCCAGTTCTGGAGGGTTTGATGTGCTGTAGTAAGGTCTCTTCACTGGTGATTCTGTCCTTTCCACCTCTGCATATCCTTGGCCATGCCTTGGTGGTGCCCAGTCACCACTCAAGAGCCAAAGCTAAGTCAGAAGCTCTGACAGATAAAATCCAGCATGGCCACCTGTGGCAAGGTAAGAAATTATATAAATCACCCACTTGGTCCCTTTATAGGAAACTACCAGCCCACAGGAGAGGCTGAAGAAAATCTGTGCTCCCCAAAGGCAAAGCCTGGCATTGATCACTATCAGAAGTATTTTAGGCTAAGAGATTGCAACTTTAAGTCCACCTGAGCATTTCCTTTTGCCAGTTCAGCTGTGATGATGGCCCCTGAGAGAGGGACTGGGCAGACAGCACATCAGCCCTCAGCCTTCACTTCTGCAGAGCTGCCTGAACCAGTGCGAGAGGGTTCGCACACCCAAAGGAGAAGTTACCCAGCTACATGCGAATGGAAACCAGCGTACAAAAGAACTTGTTGGGGGCCCACAAGGCTTGCAGGTGGGGTGAGGTCAGATGTGAAGTTAAGTCAGCTCCGAACACGGAACTCCAGCTGGCTGTGCAAATGCAGGAGGAGCGGTACCCATTTGCTCCACATATCTCCAAGATGGAGAGAGCTGGGAGCATCAAAATCACAGGCTATTTCAATTTTTCTTGCTTGAAATACCTTTTTTTGTTTGTTGTTTTTTGGCATCAGTAAGAGATGCAAGACACTGAACTGCCAAAATATTTTTATATGACTTGAGGCTTGGCTCTTAGGCAGACCCTGCACTTCGGATGTTCACACGCTAAATCTCTGGCCTATTAACACAGTGCCTGCCTCTGAACCAGCATATCTACAGAAATCTCAGCCTGCTACTACTCAAAAGTCATTTTTATCCATCTTCTTTGTTATCCATAACTCCACTGAAGTTGAAAACTTGACCCCTGCATGAGCGAGCTGCAAACTACAACTGCACATACAGAATTTCCACTCAAGAGCCTTAGAATCACAGAATGCTTAAGGTTGGAAGGGACTTCTAGAGATCATCTAGTCCAACCCCCCTGCACATGCAGGGTCACCTAGAGCACATGGCAGTGCCTTTAAACAGAGCTTGCATGAGCATCACCTGCATGCAGAACAGATAAAGTCCTAACAGATGTCTCAGTCTTAGCAGATTACAGCACCGGCAAAAATTTTGTTTGATCTTCCCAATAAGACATAATTGTTAATAAGGACTACCTAAGTGAAACAAGCTTTGTACTGTGCATCCAGACCTGCTTTGGTGAGCCCACACAAGCCAGGAGCCCTCCAGTCACCACCTATGCAAACTCCACAGCACAACTGGGATGCTTGTGGCACTGTTGCTGCACATCTCATGTTGCTTACTAGAGCAGCAACTAGAGAAGATATCATTTTGATGGACTTTACTAGTTTCTCCATCCTAGAACTATCGCCAAGCAGATCATTATATTCTAAAATCTATTTTTTACTCCAAATAACTAGAGACTCTTATTACTTCTTTTCTCTATTGCATGGATGACTCACAACTGCTT
The DNA here is from genome assembly GCF_059628265.1 of Tinamus guttatus. Taxonomy (NCBI): domain Eukaryota; kingdom Metazoa; phylum Chordata; class Aves; order Tinamiformes; family Tinamidae; genus Tinamus; species Tinamus guttatus. The sequence goes on from NW_028289140.1 coordinate 141,508, forward strand.
ACAGCCATCTGACAAGAATTTCTGGTCACCTCTGACTGAATAGCACTGATTCTGTCCCCTAACTTGAGGAATTTATGCAGTTAAGAGTGTGAATTTCAAATACAGAATATGACATTGACTATGGAAAAATATTTCTGTGCATGGATGAGCTTTGCATGAAAGCCTAACAGAGTCACACTGGAAGTCATTTTCATTTAAAGAATTGGCAAATGTTTCCAGAGTGGGATCCACACCCTCAAGTTCTGTTGCCCAAACTTAAAGAAACTCGAAAATTTCCTGAAGGAACCTGCCACTTGCATATAACTGAGCTTTAGACCCTTTCTTCCAGAGCACTATTTCTCTAGGTAAGACTAGAATCATAGAATCATTATGGTTGGAAAAGACCTTTGAGATCATCGAGTTCAACCGTAAGTCCTTCAACACCATAACTGTTAAGCAATGTCCCTAAGCGCCTCATCTACACATTTCTTGTCAACACTGACAGGGATGGTGACTCCATCACTTCCCTGCGCAGTCTGTTCCAATGCTTCACTACTCTTTCTGTGTAGAAGTTTTTCCTAATATCGAGCTTGCACATCCCCTGGCGCAACTTGAGTAAAAGTGAACATGAAGACTAACATGAGTTAGGAAAAAGTGGCATCTCACTTTCAGCTTTTGCAAGTAAAGACTACAGAGGGGTTTCCTTACTTCTTCAGCCATGCAGCATCAATAAAGCAAGATAAGAGGCACTGAGTAAAATCTAGGTGAATGCAAATGCTTTTCTTCAGCAGCTTCTTCAGGCAGATAAACTCCTGCTAGTTACATAGATGAATGTTGTCTCAATCAGACAACATTAACTATTAAACAAACCACATCTCAATGTTGCAAAAGAACTGTTTAGTTCACTTTGCTCAAGGGGTTGTGCTGCCTTAGTTGGATAGAGAAAAATGGCATAATTCAGGCAGGTCACCATAAACTATAAGATGAAGAAAAAAAATCAGACATCATCAATTTAAAAATAAAAAGAAAGGATACCTGCAATGAGAAAGACATCAAGGAAAGTCCGAGATTTTTCACACAGTTTGAAATAGAAAATATTTTTGTTCTGCTTTTTTTTTGCATTATTTTAATATATGTAGATACAGAAGTTTGACACTTGCACAGCGTGCAAGTAATATTGTGATTGATTTCAGCATGGTTTGAAGCAGCGACTTTTTTTTTAAGATTAAGTCTTCACCTTCAGGGATTTCAACCAGCAAATAATGTCCGAGAAGCTACATTTTCACAATGTTCAAGAATTTTTCATTTCTCCCACCTAGAAGAGTTAGCTTTACTGTGGTTTCTGAATGAGTCTTTTTTTTTTTTTCTGAGGAGAGTGACTTGATATATGACCTGCACAAAGCTGAAGAATGGAAGGGAATTTACAGGGCTATGAGAACTTCAAGGGATGACTCACTGCTTTGCTGGGCTGCTGTTGGGCAATGTGCCATCTCATGCAGAGCAATATATAAGCTTTTCTGAGAGAATGATGCAGTAACACCCATTTTGCAGAAGATTTTGTAGTCATCCCCTTATCCCTCCTAGATTATCTCCTGCAAAGCCTTCGTTTTCACAGGATTTTATGTATTGCTCAAACACTTAGATTTGATTGACATTTTTCCACTCAGAAGCAGCTTACTGTTTCCACTCGAATGGCACGAAAACAGCTGTTTTCCAGGAAGTAGTGTGAGTAAAGCTTCAGTAACAGCTTCCTCCACCGAACCCATTGTATCATCCAAGCTCAACAGGTTTTGTGAGCTTTGGTTTGTGGTAAGGTGATGAGCAAACACTTGGGTTTGTAGGCTTCTGCTACTGCTTCCAGGGCCATTTTTCCACTTCACGTTGAAATAGATGGTTCTTTTGGCCAATGCCTTTATCATCTCTCCCATATATCTCCCTTTCCTGTTCCCCTTTTCTCCTTGAGCCCGAAACGGCATCAAAGGCTCTGGAAACTTCAAAACTTCAGCTGCCCCCTGACACTTTTCCCACTATTCCACTTGTTTCTCTCTAAGGCCCAGCACATCTGGGGGTAGACAAAGCAGAAGTTGAGATACAGAACATCATGATCATGATGTTTTCTCAGAACTAAACTGAACAAACTCCTCAGGGAGAAAATGCTCTCCAATTCTCTTGGGAACTGGAAAGCGCTTTAAGAGGATGACATTAAAATAATGAAAAAAAAAAAAGAAAAAAGAAACTTTGGAGACTATCTAAAAGTATAAAAGCTAAGGCGCTATGTGGAAACTTGTTGCATATCCATCAGATCTATCTGTCATTATACATATACACCAAACATAATGGTGCTGCTTTCCTTAAAATAGATGTGTAAGGTTTGGTGTCTTGCTCTGAAAATCAAGCTGTTCTCACTCTGCTGTTCATTACTTCCTTTTTTTATCTTTCAGAAGACCCTTTTACATAAATATGACTGAGCATTGATTGCTTTGTCTTTGCTAACACACGGAAAGAAAATGAGAAAACAAGATTTGCTACACAGATGGCAAATTGCAGTATTTTGAAGGACTCTTCAAAGCATCCTTTGCACTGGCAGCATCATTGCTGCCATAGTTCAAGCAGCTCTACAGAACGTCAACAGTATTAACACTTGTGAGAAGAGGGTCCATTTCAATTAAATATTTCTGCCTTCGATTATATGGCCCCTCATCAGAGTAATTAGGATGGGGATCTCAGCGCCAAAAGCCTCCAGCTCTAAAGCCAACCTACCTGTCAGGGAATGATGTATGCCGTGGGGGACATACCTCCAGGATGAGCGTTAGGAGGAGGGATTACATATTACTGCTATAGGAATTGTATCAGGTAACTTGGGTTTGCTAAGCTGGAGAAACAGAATATCTGATCTACAGGAAAACAGAGTATTTGATCCCCTGATTACTGGCACGGGACCAAACAGAAAGAGGAATTTGGTAGGATTATTTATTTAATGAGTAGGTCCTCTCTTTCAATCATTGTCCCTCGTGCTTGAAAAACAGCAACAACTTCCATATAGCATTTGTACAACAGATAGTAGATGAAGAAAGACAAGAGAAATTATTACCTACAGGGGGTTTCCAACTGTGAACATGTGGTTAGGCTAAAACTCCATGACAAAACACCACGGATAGAGAGAATCAACAATAAGCAGAGTGACCTCCCACCACGCTATCTAGCAACGTAATTGCCAGCAGAGCATCTGACCCCAAAGAAGGAGAAGTAGCTACTCCTCCTGGGAGAAGACTCTACAGGAGGGAGCAGAGCACAGTTTTTGATTCCCATAAGGGGTCCTGGGGAGCTTAGGGGCTTTTTTTTCTTCTTTCCCCATATTTTTTTTTCACTTAACCTTAAAACTTCTAAACTTTACCCTTTTACCTTTACCCCTTTAAAAGAATGCTTTCTTCCCACATCCCTGTCATAGCCACACTGTCACTAACTGCCCTAGGTATTAACCAAGCTGTGGAAACATCCATTAAGTCTAAAACAAAGACAGGTAGAGATAAATGTCAATTGTGCTGGCTACCCGAAACAAACATTCAAAGATGTAGTTTACTGTTTCCTCTATTTCTTTCAGTAAATATTAGATGTGTATAGCCTATGATTTCATGGGCAAGTTTTGACAACTATTTCCTCTTTTGAATGAAAGTTTTTCTTGGTTTTGTTCTTAAACAGACTCTCCCATCAGCTGAATTTCTATGTGTACAGTCATAAACTAAAAACATTAATCAGACACACCTTAGAAACCAATAGATTTTCCTAGATTTATGCCTGTAAGTGTACTTCAGCATTCCTGGATTTATAAAATGAAGTGCTGTTACATAGCTCACATTTCTTGCAAATTATCCAAATAAAGAATTAGTCATATAATCAGTTAGCAGGCAGATAATTAGATCATGATTTAAGAGCTATGATAACCAGTCTGCATATCAGCAAATCCTGTACAGAAGTTACACTGCACTGACAAGGAATGATGTAGAAGTCAAAAGCATAAAAGGATTCAGAAGCAAACGTATATTTGGGGGACTAAATACAATTAATTTTATTTAACATGTATCCCTGAAATATATCCTCTGAATCAGGGAATTCTTAATCTTCTAGATTGCCAGAAACTGTTAGGATAAAAGAGGGGAAAGACTACTTCATGTTTATTTTGGTTTTGATATTCTAAGGGACCTCTTTTTCAGGTATCCCATAACCATCACAAGAGGCAACTTTCTCAGCTGACCCTTTCTGGCAATGGTTAATGTTTTGTGCTATGTAGATTCTCCCTTATGCCCAGAGCATGGGATGAAATCCTTTAGAAGCACAAGAACAAGTACTCATCCCATTATTCCAGGGACCACAACAATCTTTTTATTACTGTTTTGCAACTGAATGTCACTTTTGCAAGAAAAGATCATATTCCTCTTGGATGCTCCACTCCTAATTATATTATTGCCACATAATTCTAGGGTTGTATTTGGAAATTCCCTAAAATTTCCTTTTATCGTTGAGTGTGGCCAACAATCAATATATATTGATTGTTCATGGAGAAGGAAGAGCAGTTGTATGTATCCATCTGGAATGACCTTAAATATAAAGAGAACAAGCATGAAAAGAAATCTCTGTCTTCAAGTAGATTGTACTGCTCTGCTTCAGCTGCAGGGCTGCACTGAACACTTTCTCTAAAAAGGTCTGTTACACACTGTAGCTGCAAACTCCTGGGTAGTAGTAGAAGTAAACAGAGACAAAGAAATATATCTATATATACAACAGCTGCAACTCCTAGAAATTTTATTCTTATGAAATCTGTCTTTCTCTGTGCTCTGTAGGCAACACATAATGTTCTATTCCTGGGGGGAAAAAAAAAAGGCTGTAAACCACTAAGGCCTGTGACCTGACAGGAACTTACAGAATAATCTCCATTTCCTGACTACCAACTGCTTGATTTCTCAATTTGCCACTATTTTATATATATAGAGAGAAGCTGAGTTTATGGCTTGTTGGATTTGTAAAGTGCTATTCTAATGGGAGGATATTAAAAGTAACTGAGATAATGAAACTCTTACCTTAGAATGGATATAGCAAAGTCCAGTTAAGGACATTTACAGTCTCTCTCTGCTCCTGATCAATGAATCCAGCCAACGTGCTAAAAAAGGAAAAACAATACTTTTGAAGGACAAAGGAGGTTCGCAAGAAGAGTTTCAGTTTAAATGTTACCTCTCCAATAGTTCTGGGAAAGAGTGTGAATGTTCTTTCACATCTCGTAAGTATGAGACGAAACATATTTTTGTGCCTTTTGCTCCTGTTACGCTTTACAACCAATTATATTATAAATGATCTAGGTAGATTAATAGTGTAATTTGATCAAACATCAAAAAAATTATTTGTAATATCTATTTAGTATCATTTGAGACCCTGGTCTCAAATATCTTACAACCAAGAGTAAACGGACTAGAGAAAAAGCTACAACAACAAAAATCAAAATGAGGAATAGTATGTCTGTTTTTCTCCCAACCTACTTACATATCAGTCTTTTCTTTATTGTAAGGATGTGGTTTGTTGGTAGGATAGCACTTAGAAAGGGAAGAGACAAATAATTGCACCAAACCTAGTAGCAACACAGAAAAATTAAAGAAGGGGAAGCCTGAGACATGGAAACAAATCACAAATAGGCACTGCAAAGAATATCTTTCATAGATAAAATGATTACCAAAGTTTGCAATAGCAGATTCAGTGTGTTGTTTGCTGTGCATGCTGCAATTCTTTCTGCTGCTTTATCTTTTGGGAAAGAAAATAATAAATAGGTGCCGTGGAGAGTCACCTCTATATCTTTTCCAAAACCTTGGGTTTCCCAAGGTTCAATTGCTTATTTGACTTACTCCCAGCCTCTCTCTCACTTTCTATATATGGTCCCCCCTTTTTTTTTAAATTTAAGCTAAGGTTTCTAAAAAAATGCTAAGATATTCTACTTATTTTTGTGTGTGTTGGCATATCCTTTTTGGCAAGTGCTAAGATACCACAGAAAATATTTGTTTTGACAGACCAAGCCATGAGCCAAAACTGAAATTTCCTATTATTTAGTTCTGCCTAAGCATTCCAATGTTTGTGAGCCGGCCTGACATGCAGGTTATTAGACTTCAGACCATCTCTGCTGGATAATTCTCAGGCTGCACCTGCAGGACACAGAGCTCACCAGTTCCTTGTTGACATCCATGTGACGTGGCCTCTCTCGAGCTGCCAATGGCAGTGGCTCGAGGCCAGCTCTTGCCCAGCCCTTGTGGTCAGGACTGTGGCCAAAGACCTAGAGAGAGCTGCAGCTGAAACCAAGGAGGGATCCGATGAGCTCAGCCCTGCTATGGAACAGCTTCTGCCACCCTCCCCCGGTCTGTGACAACCTCCCTGGAAGAAGCGGGTCTTCATTCTCAGCAAGGAGGAGGAGGCAGCAGCAAGCCCAGTTCTCTCGGGGAACTCACATCCCATCAAGTCGCCACAAAGACCCTGTGGGATGGCAGCAGGGATACCCAGATGGGAAGTACACATCCCACCAGGAACATCACAAGGAGAACCATGCCAGAAGCTCACATCGTGCACAGTCAAAGGTAGAGTTCACATCCCCTGGGGTCTTCAGAGACCCCCATAAATTACAGTCATCAAGGAAGTTCAGCAATCATGGTCCCACAGAGTCATCAGGGACATCTGGGGCAGTGAGTCAGGTCCCACTGAGTCACCACAGGACAGTAGTGGGAGTTTCTTCCTCATTCACACAAGCCCAAAGGACCAGAATTTAGGCACAGAAGTACTTTTAACACTGTATCGGTCACCCAGCATGCGACTACTCTCTTGACTCATGTCATGAGCTCCTCTTCACCTGTTACAGAATGGCAGCAACAGCAACTACAGGGACCATGTATGTCCCACAGGCAGGCTGCGCTTCTGGGACCACTGCCCGCCATCGGCCCCAAGGCCTCCAGCCCAGGACCGTGCCAGTGTGGAGGATGGCAGTCCAAGAGCCGCCACCAGCTGCTCTCCTTGACAGCCACCCAGGCTCTGTGCAGGCTGTGGGGCCTTCCCTCTGCTGCTATGACCACAGGCACAGCCTCAACACACCAAACACACCCACCACCAGGTCAGTGACAGATCCTTTTCACCACCTATCAGTGAAAGTTGAAAAAAAAAAAAATGATGTCTAGGACCTGAAGCTAGACAAAAAGATAAGGCCACTCCTGACTAGAGAATGTACCCCACATTCATATCCTTAAAGTATATATGCTTTAAGTATGTGCCCAAAATGCTCAGAGAGCTCCTTGCAGATCAGCTACTTCACAAGCCTGGCCCCCTCCCCTGGCCAGCTTTTCTTCTCTGAGCAAAACATCTGGCACAACTCCAGCACCACACGAGGAGATGATGAAACCGGGAAGATAGATGTCATCACTGCCACCAAGTGTGATGTGAACCAAAAATGTCTGCAGTGCTGAAGTCAGTCTTAGGCTGCCTACAAGATACAACCCACACATTTCCTCATCACAGTCTCCTTCATTTCCACCCCTCAGTCCTCTCTATCCCTTCGTCCCGCTCTTCTACTCCTCTCTTGCACACACAAAGTTGGAGGGGACAGTGACAGCCCTTCAGAGCAGTGTGGCGGGTCTTCCTTCATGGGATCCACTCAGCAGCTAGACCTCAGGAAAAGGAGAGCAAGGAAGGCAGCAGCAGGTGTTGCAGGCCTTCGCAAAGATCAGAGATTTGCTGTGGAAAAAAAAATGCTGCTGTCAAGTGTAAAACCCTTTTCCTGTTTCCTCTATTTACTTCTCCTTTATACCCCTTGGAGCTGGCTGATACATCTACACAGAGAACTCTGGTGGGGAAGAACACAGAGTCCTAAAGCTAAAGGGGATTTTTTTAGACTTGTTTTTAATACCAAAGGTCATCCTTTGGCTTTCTTTTCCCCACCAATAGCCAGCAACACATGCCAGCACACCTGTGGCTGAAGGCAGCTTTGGAGAGACTCAGCACACGACTGCAGATACAAGGGGAAAGTTTGTCTGCATGGTTAGAAACTGTGGAACTTAAAAAAAAAGGGGGGGGGGGAAGGGGAGCTTTGAATCTGGTGCTGGTTTTGTCCTCCCTGGTGTCATCTGAAAATGAAGCAGGATCTTGAATGTTGCACTGAAAAGGGGTGTTAGGATCTAGAAGATGTAGGCTGGTGGTACCACATGAAGCTTCTGCTCCGTGGCATGGTTCTCCCTGCAGTCAAGGTCACAGGGATGGGAATGGCCTTTACGTCACGACAGAAATAAGTCAGCCCCCAGAGAGGACAGCACTCTCCAACCAGTCCTCCTCTTCGCTGTGAGCTATCTCATTTCTTGAGCAAACATGGAGAGCCCCAAAAGGCGCCTGCATGGGCAGGAAGGGGCAAGCCTGGACTCCATCTGTGTACCAGGTGTGCCACGAGGTTCTTGCCTCCACCACTGGTCCCCAGTGTCTTCCGATACACCTGCAACCTAGCTGTGTAAGCAGGGGTTTGTCTGCAATTACAGAAAGGTTGAGGTTGGAAGGAACCTCTAGAGAACATCTAGTCCAACTCCTCTGCTCAAGCAGGGACACCTAGAGGACGTGGCACAGGGTCACATCAGGGTGGGTTTTGAAGATCTCCAGAGAAGGAGCCTCCACAACCTCTCTGGGCAGCCTGTTGCAGGGCTCTGTCATGCCCACAGTAAAGAAGTTCTTCCTCATACAGACATGGAACTTCCTGTGTTTCTATTTATACCCATTATTCCTGTCCTATCACTGGGCACCACCAAGAAGAGTTTGGCCCCATCCTCCCTGCATTCTCTCCTAGGTATTTGTATGTGCTGATAGATCCCTTCTCAATCTTTTCTTCTCCAAGCTAAACAGGCCCAGCTCGCTTAGTCTTTCCTCATATGATAGACATTTGAGTCCCTTAATCATCTTCATGCCTCTCCCATGGACCCTCTCTAGAAGCTCAATGTCCTTCTTGTACTGGGGATCCCAGAACTGCACCCAATACTCCAGGTGCGGCCTCACCAGATCTGAGTAGAGGGGAAGGATCCCCTCCCCTTAACCTGCTGGCCATGCTCCTCCTGATGTAGGCCAGGATCCCATTGGCCTTCTTGATCATGAGGGCACACTGCTGATTCAGGGTTAACTTGTTGTCCACTGGAACTGCCAAATCCCTCTCCACAGAGCTGCTTTCCAGCAAGTCAACCCCTAATCTCTACTGGTATCTGGGATTACTCCTCCCCAGATGCAGGACCCTGCACTTGCCTTTGTTGGAAGTGCTGATGTATTTCTTCTTGCAGCCCTTTAGTTCCTGCAGCAAATCTGGTGGGAAGCTATAAGCGTCTTTCCATCTCCTAGACATATTTTCGTTTTCTTTCTGGTATAGAAGTAGCAATGAAAGTCATCTACTCTCCTTTCCTGTGTGAGTTTTGGGGTAATAAAAATTAAGCACAAAAGGAAATGAACTGTTTCAGTGTAACCAGAGGCAAACTTTGAAGTGAAATTATCTCACAACATGTGACACTGGCCAGCTCTTTGGCACCAGCTCCAGTGTAAGTCTAGTGATAAGTCAGGTGGTCTTTTACCTTCACAGTCTGTGGATTTGGACTGTCCTGCTAGAGGCTGCCAGTGCTCACTAAAAAGTGCCCCTCACCATAGAGGGGTATCCTGGCAATGTGCACATGCACATGTGCAGCAGCATAACTGGCTCCAATGGTCCTGCAAGCTCCTGATGCCTGGGCTGACAATCTAATCACAAGAGTCTTTTGCTTTGCGACCCCAAAATATTCTAATTTTTACCTTGTTATATCCCCTAAATTCCAGACCAAACATGCTTCATCTTTTATTCATGTAAACCACCAATGAATCAAGTTGTAAAGGAGATTCTTATATTTTCTCACAATGTTCAATACACTGTCTGCCTTTTCCAAACATAGACATCTAGTCTTTACAGTTAATAAAATAGTTAAGCCCTCAAAATTTCAATGGAGGATCTTTCACAAAAGATACTTCACTTAAATTTGATTTGATCCTTGCTTTCTGTTATCAATTCTGTTTTCTGCTTCTGTTCGTTTCTAATTTTCAAATTAAAATCTTTCTTTTGTTCAGAATCTGCATTGTGTGATTTACAGGCACTGGATGACTCTTTATCCAATTGGAGATCATTCAAGCAGGGCACTTCAAAAGCCCAGCCCAGAGAAAATGCTCCGAATGAAAAATCTCCTAACCCAGAAAAAAAAAAAAAAAAGGCTTCTTCCGCAGCCAAGAGCATTGGAAAGGCCCAGGGGAGACACTGAGGTACTGACGGGCTGTTCAGTGCCAGGTTGGGATTGCAGACCCTCACACCAGTACCTTGCACGCTTCAGTTGGATTCACAAACTCTGACATAATCCAATGGTCCATGGCGAATCCCTGAGAGTGAGACATACAATCATAGAATCATTATGGTTGGAAAGACCTTCAAGATCATCAAGTCCAACTGTCTTGCACAATCTGCCAGATTGCTGTCCCAGCTGCAATGGCAGCGAGGGAGCTGCCAAGTTTCTCATGCCTGGAATTTCCAAATTTTCAATCCCACAGTACAAAAAATTACAATTTAAAATGCAAAGGGCAGGGGAAGCTCTAAGGAACAGGCAAAATAGGAGGGCCTGAGAAAGATCTGGCAGACAAACACACAATGATGTACACTGTCTTCCAGAAGTGGAGTTCATGCAAAGTTACAGCAAAGATAGCAAGGTGGAACTAACCATAGCCACCATCTCTGGAAGGACTTGCACAAAAAAAAGGGCAGTGATGGTGCAGCTGCATTAACAGTATTCTTGGGGTTTACAAAGACACCTACACAAACCGAGAGTTGTTCAGCAAATAATCTACCAGGCTGACAAAGAGCAACCAGTACCAATATCTACTTCACTAACACTTACTTGTTCTGGATAGCAGTTACATGGGTATTCAGGACCCACAAATAACCTAACAAATTTTGTCATGGGTTCTGCTGGATCTTTTTTAACTCCTCAGAAAGCACTTCAGTGAGCACAGACTCGTCAAATAGAGATAGCTCTAAGGACTGAACTGGAACCTGTTTCAAGACGCAAAGGAAGAGAGGTGACAAATAAGCAGACTGATGTTGCTGTCTGATGTTTGCCTTTTTGCTGGTGGTCCTGTTTTGCTTCTGATAAGCCCTGTCAGATCCAGGCTGGCTCTAGATGCAGCCATTTTAGTGGCTATGACTTTGGTTTTCACAGCAAATTCAGCTCCTGGCTAAGTTAGAATTGAGTGTATAAGAATCTAAGCCCAGGAAAATTCAGTCAACTAAGTTTTCTCACATCACACAGTCACTGCAAATTCTCTCACCCTCCAGATACATCAAGGATGGGCCCTGGCATACAAGAACATCATGCATCAAATATTATTATTGTCAACAAGAAAGGTGCCATGGCTTTTGGGGACCAGATCAGAGATGTGTGAGTAACCTCTCAGAAGGTTTCTGTAGACAGAAAAATAAATAATGTGGCCTGCATGGCACCCAGATGGTCCACAGAGGAAAAAAACTCACCAAGTATTTACCCACACCATCAGTGATGAAATACTGTAGTGTATGAACAAGTCATGCTGTTCATGCTTTACTGAGAAAATTATAGAACTGGGCTTTCTGGGGAAGCAGGCTACAGAAAATAGCTCAGGAGAGAGACTCTAAGAACTGGTGGTAGTGCCTTTAGGTAATATTCAAACTGCAGGTAAAACCTGTACAAGTGGAAAAGCTCTATCCCACACAACTGACAAGCAAGATCCTCCTGATTTCTCTGTCTTGTGTTGAATTGCACCAATAATTTAAAGTAGAACTAGTGACAGTCCTTCCTCAGCTATTTAAATCTGCACTAACGCCTTCCTTCACCATACTGAAAATATCACGAACACTGCAGCAGGCAAAGTTTTGCTTCACCTACCGCAAGAAAACCATGAACGCAAAGGCATTTCCTTCAGAAATGAAGATGAGCTAATGCTTAAGGCTTGAAGATTTGTGAAGGTTTTCTTGCAGCAGCGGAAGATCCCTCTGTGAAAGATACCAGAATAGAGCAAACAATGGTTAAAAAGCCAGGCTGAGCTAAGAAACACCAAAGAGAGAAAAGCCCTGCAGAGGCCGGCACGCTGCCGGCAAAGTAACGTTGCCGGGGCTTAGGACCTGCCTCGCTTTCCTTTGTACACAGAGCTACATTTCTTGCTGCAAGTCCAAATTCAGGAGGATTGGCAGGAAATGAAAGCTCAGCAGTGTACAGAACCAGGAAAAGGGAAAATAGGAAACAGTTTCTCAGCTACCACGAAGCTGCTGGTAGGGAACATATTCTGGAGAACAGAAAAAAACACGCCTATTAATGAAGCTGTGGTGAAGTATTTCCTCAACATCTTGTAAGGAGGCACGAAAAATACATTGAAACAGATTCAGACAAAAAATAGAGCTCATGGGGAAAAAAATCATTTCCTTCATTTCCTTCATCGCTCTCAATTTCATTTCTGCTGCCTGGCAGAACACGGCTGCATTGCAATATTATTCATACCGAAAGTCAGTCATGTGCCTCAGGGCAAGGTTGCTGCTCCCAGCATGCTTGCCAGGACACTGGGATAGTTCCACTCTTTTCTCAACTTGCTTCTCTTCCCAGCACTACAAGTCACCAACTTCAAGTGATCTTGCGCCAATCGACACCACGAGAGGAGATTGAAGGGGCCGTGTCTCGCAGCGCCTTGTACGTTCATTCGCGAAGAGTGTTTAGCTCAGTAAAAGCCGCTTTGTCCGCGCTGGCAGGGAAGGGCGGCATCCAGGTGAGGCTACCACCGCGAGAGCCCCGGGCTCTGCCTGCGGCTCTCGCTCCCCGCGGCTCCTGGCGCGGACGCTCAGCGCAGCCGAGGCAGAAATCAGCGATCGGGGCTCCTCTGCGGCAGCAGCTGCTTCCTCAAGCCCGTGCTCGGCACAGCGACATCGCTTCAGTTAACAGGAAGTGAAAGCAAAGTCTCGGGGCTCATTGGCTGCCTGGTATCGTATTAGGCTCTTCTGCACTGCCCTCGCAGTGACTCGTCCTTCTCTGCGACACCCACCGAGCCGGCTCCCTGCGGCACCGCTCGCATTTGCCACCGCCGAGCAAAGCGCTGCGGAGCGGACTCGCTTCCCTAAAGGGCACGGCCAAACCCGCCGCAGCCAGCGGAAAGCGCGCGGACCGCGCTGAGCGGACAGTTCTACGGAGCGCGCTGAGTGCCCCAAAATCCCCCCTCTGCTCCCTTTGAGAATGGACGTACAAGGAGCTGCAAGACACGGCTCCTTCAACCACCTCTCGCGGTTTCTATTGGCGCAAGATCGCTTAAAGTCCGTGAGATTGCAGTGCTGAGAAGAGAAGCAAGTTGAGAAAAGAGAGCGGAGCTTTCTCAGTGTCACGGCAAGGTGGCTCAGAGCAGCAACCCGGCAGTGAGGAAATCCAATTTGCAAAGACAAAAACGAGAATAAGCAAGAAAGAAAATGAAGGAAAAAAATATTATTTTTACTCCCTCTTCTTTTTTTTCCTGCACTCTATTATTTTTGCTGAATCAACTTCAAGTTCTTTTTTTATATCTCCCTATAAGATGTTGAGTAAATTTTCTGTCATGCCTTCCTTAATAAGGTTTTTTTTTCCTGCTTTTCCCAGTACTATCCGCTACCAGCAGCTTTGTGGTCTCTGAGAAACCTCTTTCCATTTTCCCGTTTCTGCACACGGCAGAGCTGGCTGTTCCCAATGATCGTTCCAACTCGGGATGCGCGGGCAGGAAATGCAGCTCTGTGCACAAAGCACACGCTGAAGGCCACGCCAGCAAAGCAAGGCAGGTCCTAAGTGCGGGCACCGTAACCGCCCCGGCAGCGTGTCAGCCTCTGCAGGACTAATTCTCTTTGGCGTTTCTTAGCTCCGCGTGGCTTTTCAGCCATTGTTTGGTCTTCTCCCGTACCATTCAGAGGGTCTTCTTTTTTTTTTTTTCTTTTTTTCCTGCTGGCTCAAGTAAAAAGAAAAAAAAAAAAGAGAGTAATTTCCGAGCCTGAAGCAATAGAAGCATGAGCTTCACTTCTCAAGGAAATGGCTTTGCTCTGCATTCGTGCTTTTCTTGCAGTAGCTGAAGCAAAGCTTTGGTTGCTGCTGCTGAGTTCCTGATACTCCCACTAAAGTGAGGGAAGGGGTTAATGCACATTTCATTAGCTACGGGAAGGACCGTCACTACTTTCGTTTTAAATAGCTGGTGTGATTCAGCAGACAGGAGGAAAGAGGAGAGGGTGTGCGGCAGCCAGGGAAACTAAATCGATTTTGCGGTGCCTCGGTGCCTCTGCGGCAACTTGAACGCATCCCTGTGGAACACGGAGAGAAGGTGCGAGAGGAGGAATCTCCTACCTTGTCCCCGACAGGCCGCTGGGCACTCTTGTGTCGGTGCAAAAGTAGGAACTGCCAATGGGGACCTCAACAAAGGCAGAGCGCCCCAGTGCAGACCAAACCAAAAGCCCAAGGAGCCTGCGATGAAGGCAGTGGGAGGGTCAGCTCCAGATGGGACCTACGTACCCCATCTTCTGCCTAACCATACACAGTGGCATTAGAGGGAGCCATTTTCTTTCAAGTGTTATGTTGCCGGCTGTCTCCTGGAGGCTGGTGTTTTACAAGGAAAGAGGCATGGGAGACCTGTGGAAGCAGGGATGAGCAGTGTTGCTGGGAACAAACCCAAAGCTCTCCTCAAGGGAGACCCAGACCCACCCCGTGTTTAGCCGCGCCGACTGCCAGGGCTATCGCTCGGCAGCAGCTGAGTCATCAGACTGTCACCTGCCTCGTGGAGACTGAGACGTAGTCGTGTCATATCCTTGAGCCTTTCCTGTCTGGTGGCCTTGGGGACCTCCAGGTGCTCTCGATGCCATGTCAGGTGCTGCCATAGGCGAGTCCATCTCAGCCCTATGCGCTAAGCAGAATTGTCTGCATGTGAGTCACCACTTTTCACTTCACTTCCAAAGAAGCCAAAAATCCTGCAGGGAACAGGAGGGAGCTGCCACATTGCCGTGTGCTCACGAAATGCTGTGTGTGCAGCACGTCTCAGGGAGAGGCTACACTCTCGCCTCAGGGACCATGGCCTGGCAGTGATGGAGCTGCATGGCTGGTGGGGCTGGTGCCTGTGGGCCCAGGGTGGAGGGAAGCGCAGCAGGGTGGGAAGCTGGCCGTCCACTCCACGGCTACTTTGGCTTTTCCCTTTGGTGCTGTGCTGGGCTGTGGGTCTTTGGAGGGTGTCTTTGAATGTCTTCCAAGATTGTTGAGATTGGCATTGCCATTTGTTTCCTGTTGCGAATGTGGAAAAATGCACTTGCAGTGCCACGCGGCACCAGTCTGGTGGACTCCTGTAGGCTTGTTTACTGCTGTCTCTGAAAGGGAAATTCCTCAAGGCCTCAACTGGCAGCCAATGGAGCAGGCGTGGGAAGAGATAGGGACTTGTTTTGCTCTGATTTGTTTTTCCATCTGCTGAAAACCTGAACCTTTGGCAAGGAAGCTTTCTGTCCTCTGCACATGTGTCCCCACAGTGCTGCTGCCTGACAGTGACAAGGGCAGAGGTAGCACCAGGTCCTGAGAACGGTGGTGAGAAGCAGCTGGCAACGTCCTCAAGCCCTTCTCTCCATGGACACTTCCTTAGGACAAGATTTGATCAAGTGAGAATAACTGCTGCGGGATCCCTTTGCTTGTCCCTCATGGTGAGTCACAGAATTGTCTGCTACCGACAGTTCAGCTTCTAAATGCTTTGAAGAAAGACAAAACCTCACCTTGGCAAACGCTCTGTGTTCCCTTCTGCTGCAGCCACAGTAACTCCTTGCGATGAAAGTGTAGTCCCCATCAATGGCCACTTCTGTAAGCCTTTGGAATGAATTTATTTAATGGTATGTAATAGCAATTTGTATATATTAGATATTGTAATGGTTATAGCTAATAAATTTTAACTAAGACCACTTAAAATTAGAGCTATAAGAGCAGTGAGTCATTTTCTTTGCCAGCACATCATATTTATTAGCTCAACAACAATTCAAGACGCACGTGCAGGCTGCATACAATGAAATATCTGGCACGGATCCAAGAGAGGCCTTAAAGAGAACAAGGAGCGGTTGATACAAACATACAGCAAATCATTTGGAGACGTAACACATCGTCACACTCAGGCTCATCCACTGGCATTGGTTGCTAGGATCCAAGCTGAGGTTGCTTGGATCTCGGTCTTCTTTTTTGAGATCAAGGTGAGAAACTCTTCATGGAAAAGAAACAGTCCTCCCAGACCGAAGCACAAAAAATACTGCACTACTAATCAACTCAGATATCCCGAGGATAAGGCATTCCGCAAAGTTTCACAACATTAATCCCTGCTACAGCTTAAAATCCTCCTAAGGGCTCTAAGAGCCTCACACCAAGCTTCCAGATTCTTGAATTGTACAGCAGTGTGCATGGAGCAGAACACATTCTTTCAAGGACATTTGAATAGGAGAGTATGAGTGACTTTGTATTAATGTGCCTTGTAATGCTGAATGTTCCTGAGGACCCCAGTTGGGCCTAATCTGTGTCCAGCTTCCTGCAGACTCAGAAAGCACTAGGGACCTCCACCGAGCCCAGCAGACGCACAGGGAGCCTTTCGGTTGAGTCCACGAGTGCCTTTAGTCACCGGCTCTGCTACGCGGCAGAGCCTCGAAGCTGCTGCTTGGCCTAACAGCAACTTTGCATTTACTTTCAAATACCCCAAAACACTCTGCTGTACATGTCAGCAATTTCAATGTGAAGTGACCCAGACTTCAGGAAATCCAAATAGGCCCCACTATAAGACACAGAAGTATTTACAGAGCAATGTAGGGAGAAGTAAGAGCAGCGAGAATGTGACTTCAAGCTACTCTTCCCAATAGATCTCCTAAAGGACATGGTGATTTAGGAAACGTCTATGCACTGATTCGATGGCCACCAGAAATGCTGTTCAGTAACAGCCATTTTCCTGCCCTGAAAAGCACAGCTTAGGCTCACACACACACCTGACATTGGGGACCAGGAGCATTGCTCTTTGCTTTGCAGCAAACTCAATGCTGCTCCTTCCAAGGTAGCTGAACACGACCGTTCAGCGGGACAGGCGGAAAATACCTAGTCTGTTCAGAAATCCAAGGACTATCTTCTTAAATGAACTGGAACATTCAGTTTCAGTGAACATTCTTTCTATTATGACAGCTAGTTGCTTCCTTTGAGAAAGATAATGTTCTCATGAAAACCTCACATTCAACTAATTTCAAAAGAATCCTTCCAGCACATGCACATCTGCTAATACCCGTATTTCTCTGTATAGGATATACCTACATATATATATATCCCTTTTCATTATATTCAATGGTATGGTCTAAATGCTCACCTCAGGGATGGGAGCTGGGAAGCATGATGGGATTATTTCCATTACAGTCAGAAAGCACTA